>NC_080549.1:31740457-31858473 GCF_028640845.1 Ahaetulla prasina
TCTTAGGCACCAAATTATCCGTATTAGTACATATACTATTGATTCCAATTGATGAATATTTACATAAAATGACAGTTGATGTTTTAGGACAGTTGATGGCCAATCTTTTTGGCACGGAGTGCAGCCCCTCCCCCACCCCAGCTGCCCAAACTATATTGGTTGTTTTCCAGAGAGAGATTTTCCTGGCATCAAACAGTTGTTGTTCTTGCTAAGTAAGTAAGGAAGTAAGTAAGAATATTTGGTTGCTTCTCAGCATTGAGGCCTCCATGTCTCTTTCTTCCAGAGAGAAACAACGGAGGGAACGTTTCCTGGGAGAGAGAGAGCGGCGGGGATCCCAGTAAGATCCGGGAGGAGATCGCAGAAGATCTAAGGAGATCTGAGGCAGCTTCCCACAAGCTAAGGCCTTCAAGTAGCCCCTCCTCCTAGTCCTCCTCCTTTCCCCTCCCCTCCCCCTCTTCCTCCCTTCCTCTCCCTCCTCCCCTCCCACTCTCCCTCCCCTCATCTCCCTCCGCCTCCCCATCCCCCTTCCTTCCCTCCCCTTCCTCCTCTCCTCCCTCTCCCCCTTCCTTTCCCTCCAGCCCCTCCACATCTCCCTCCTGCTCCCCTCCCACTCCTCCTCCTCTTCCTTCCCCTCCTCCCCTACTTAGACAAAAGTCGCTTCAGTCAAAGCAAAGTGTAGCATAAGACAAACTTCCCAAACTTTGCTCAGCTCAAAGCAAAGTCATTGACCGTCAAGACTTGACGATGAAGACGAGGTGTGAGAAGATTGCAGTGTTGAAAAAGCTTCTACACACAGTGAAAATAAAACTCAGTGTAACACAAGAGAAGTTTCCAAACCGGGCGGTGACTTCCAAATACGTTCACATCGGATCAAGTTGAGAAGATGAAGTAGAACTACTCTATCAGCGATCAGGTGACTCGCAGGTTTCAGTCAAAGCAAAAATAGAAGATGGGGAGGATAAAATGTGGGAAGGAAATTGCCACTCAGAGCCCAAATTTAAAAGCAAGTCTAGCTGGTGACAAATTGGAGAGCAAAAAGATGGGCCAGTCTCTCCTAAACAGCTAAGTCAAACTTCTGCTGGGAGTATTTTTGGTTGCCAAAGTTAAAAAAATATTGGCAATCAGAAACCCACTTTGAAAATTCAAAATCCGAAGCAGAATAGCAACAGCCAGAAAGCTCTTATAAAAGGCATTAGTACTTCTGCAAAACGAGAACAGGGAACAAAAGACAAATGCATTTCCTCCACTTCATCTAAAGCACAAGTGACGCCACAGAGAAGTTTGTGACTTTCCAGACAACGGTTCCTGTTGAATCCTCCCAAGAATCCATGTTGGTGGATGATTTGGAAACAGATCCAAAGGGTATGGAGGCCAAGAAAGAATGACACCACAGAAGATGGAGATCCACTGGATCCTTTTCACCAGAAGATTCCACCCCTAAGCACCACCTTTCAGAACCAAAGGAAACAGCGCCATCAGCCACGGGGTTTGTGATGTCTCCTCCTCATCGATCCGGTCAGGAAATGCGGGATTCTGGGAAATCCTGGACAAGGGTCCAAAGCCCCCCAGCCAGGCCTCCTTTTCCAAGCCCCCTGAGAACTCTCGGCCTTCCCATCATCTCCCGGATGGTTCTTGAGCCAGACCAGTGAATGCAGCCAAGGACCAAAAGCCTCCAGGGGAGAGGATGCGAGAGAGAGGGGGGCCACAAGGGTCTTTCTGGGGCCCTCAAGAGGAAAAAAGACGGAGGCTCCAGTGACGTCACCCTCCTGCTGGGTGCTCAAACAGAGCACTCCGTGTTAGAAGATTGTAAAAGTCAGTGAAACAGAAAATAAATCACTGTTCACTGAGCTTAGCATAATCTCTGGGTGAAAGAGGTTATCAGAATTGTGGAAGAGTGGCAGGTCTGACAGGGGGTTTGCTCTCAAGAGCGAATTTTCCTGGATTTATGACCCCACCGAATTCCACTCCTTCCAACTTCAGCACGACCCTGTTTTTATCAGGGAAAAGGAGAGGAATGTCGCTTCTGCTCCAGAGGACTTATTAAATTGATTGATATTCCAAGCAGGCAGAATTTCTGGCGTTCAATCTTTGATGCAGAATCAGCACGGCAAGTACCGACTCCCTTTTTGAAATTTGAAACCTTTCTTTGTCTTTGATTAATTGACTTTTAAAATGGCGTCTAAAAGTGAAAGTAAAAATTTTTTAGTACGATGAAGCAGCGTTACTTGTGGATTGTTACAAACGGAGTTTTTTTATACTGAAAGGAGGAAGGAGAGTTATTAACTTTGAATTCCTGATTCTTTTGAAGACAGAATGGCAGCTAAACCTTTAAAGCCTTCTGGAAGAAGGATCTGAACCAAGTCTTGAGGAAATATTGAAAGAACAATTAAAACTTTCTGAAGATAGGCAAAAGAGATGATGGAGAATTTTAATGCAAAATAAGAAGATATTCTCATGGCAGTTCAAGGACTGAGTAAAAATTGAGGATTGGAAGTGGAAATGCAACAGATCTCTCAGTCAAATAAGCATTTAGAAGACGAAATGAAAGGTGTTCAGAAAAAAGTGGATCAAAATGAAAATCAGGTTGTGTTATTACAATATAAACTTATGGAAGGAGCTCTTAGAATTCGTGGTATGCGAGGAGAGCGTGGAAGACTTAAGAAAAATTATATCAGAAGCATTGGCTGAATTTATTGAAGCGGACCCCAAGAGGTAGCTTACCAAATTGATAAAATATATAGAGTTAATTCTTGGATTGCAAGACAGAGAAAGCTTCCTCGGGACATTGTGGTTTATTTTGTGAAAAGGACTATGAGAAATCAAATTCTGCAAGTTTCATATCAGACAACTTTAAAAATTGGAGAACAGGAGTTGAAGGTGTTGAAAGAGATTCCTTCAAAGATGTTAAGAGACAGGAAGGAATTTGCTTTTTACACAAGAACTTAAAAAACATCAGATTCAATTCAGATGGGAGGTGCCAGTTGGACTGACACTATTCTATCAAGGAAGGAGATATAGAATTGACACGGTTTTAAAGGCAAAGGATTTTCTTTCTACAGTTTTGAAAGTCGAAATAGAAGTGATAGAAAACTTCAAGAGACTCAAGAAGGCGTGGTGACCCAAGAGCCTTTATTGCTGCCAGTATTAGAGGAACCACAAGAGCAAAGGGTGACAAGAGGAGCCCTTAAGCGTAAAGAAGAGCAACAGTCTCAAAGTAAAAGTCAGGATCCCATTATGGAAGCTGTGGGAGGAGCTAGACGGAAGATACCGGAGGAGGAGCTTCCGTTGTCTGCTTCAAAGCTTCAGGAGGCCAGTAATGGCAAATAGAATCTTGTCATGGAATGTTAATGGCTTGAATTCAGCTCAGAAAAGAAGGAAAATATTTCACTACTTGAAACAATTTAAAAATGATGTGATTTGTTTGCAAGAGACACATATAAAATTATCAGACCAAAAATATTTAATTAATTCAAAATTGGGTAACCATTTTGTTGCATCAGCTTTGGAAAAGAAGCATGGAATTGTTGTATATATCAGGAAGGATTTACCAGCTAAGCTAATTGAGGCAGATATTCAAGGAAGATTTATTGCTATTGAACTGGTGATAGATGCAAAAAAGACTTTGTTGATAGGTATTTATGCACCTAATCAGCAACAAGAAAAGTTTTACAAAATGTTACATGAGAGGTTGACCCTCTGGGATTATAGTTCGTTTATTTTATTAGGAGACTGGAATGGAGTAATTGATACAAGAAGGATAAGAGAACCTCCTCCAAGAAGATACCTATACATGCAAAATTACCAAAATCCTTTTTGAAATGATGGAAGACTTTGAGTTTAGAGATATATGGAGGTTCTGGAATCCAGATGAGAGATTTTACTTTTTTCTGATAGGCATCAATCTTTTTCACGCATTGATTTTATTTTAATTTCTAATGACTTGCTTTCTAGGGTGAAGAAAACGAAGATATTTCCGAGGTGTTTAACTGACCATAGCCCAGTATGGATGGAATTATTACAAGGAAAAAGGTGGTAGAACATGGAGGTTGAATGAAAATCTGTTTAGATATGAGGATAATGTAACTTATTGTAAGAAACAGTTAAAAGAATTTTTGATTTTAATATGTACAAAGGACACCTATAGGAACTGTGTGGGAAGCGAGCAAAGCGTTTATTAGAGGATATTGATTTATTTGGACAACAGGCAAAGGAATAATAAACAAAGGCAGCGTAGATATTTGGAAGAAGAAATTCAAGTAAGCAACAGTTATTAATTCAAAACCCACAAGATCATAAACTTAAAGAGGCTATAAAAATATTACAGAGTCAATTTAATATGTTAATGGCAGACCAGGTGGCAACGAATATACAATATGCTAAACATAATACCTTTTGTAATGCAAATAAACCTGGGAGATGGTTGGCATATAATTTAAGGAAGAAACAGAAAGCACGTGTTATACAAAAAATAGAATATAAAGGTAAAGAGATATACCAACAGGATAAAATTAAAAAGGCATTCTCAGAATTTTATACTGCACTATATGCAAAAGACAAAATATTGGATAGGGACATTTATGATTATTTGAAAGATTATAAGGTGAATATTCTAACATTAGAACAGAGGGAGGAGCTGAACCGGCCGATAGCTACTGGAGAAATAGTGGAGGCAATTAAACAATTAAAAATGGGGAAAACCCCTGGTACAGATGGTCTTACAGCAACTTATGATAAAAAAACACAGGATGAAATATTAGGCCCACTTAAAGAATTATTTAATCAGATACAATTAGGAGTGGGAATACCCCCGTCATGGAAAACATCTTTTATTTCATTGATACGGAAAGAGGAGCCAGACTGCTGTAAACCAGGTAACTATAGGCCGATTTCACTTTTAAATAATGATTATAAGATTTTGTAAAATAATAGCAAATAGATTAATGTTAGTTTTACAACATAGAATTCATACTGATCAATCTGGTTTTATAAAAGGGAGGCAGATGAGGAATAATGTTAGACAGATTATTAATATATTGGAATATTTGGAAAGAAGAATACTTCAGCGGCACTTATTTTTGGATGCAGAGAAAGCCTTTGATCGATTGCATTGGGATTTTTATTTAAATTAATAGAGAAATGCAATTTGGAGACTGTTTTATTAGAATAATTAAAGCGATTTATGGAGAGCAAACAGCACAGATTATAGTAAATGGTAGTTTGACAGAAGTTATTAAGATTGCGAAAGGAACAAGACAGGGATGTCCTTATCACCATTATTGTTTGTTTTGACTCTGGAACCATTATTAGATAAAATACGAAATTAATGAAAATAGAGGAATTAAGATTAGACAATATGAGTACAAAGTTAGAGCTTTTGCAGATGATGTAGTGGTTACGTTAACGAATCCTATAAATTCAAGTAGATTTTTGTTGGAAGTAATTGATAAATATGGAAAGGTATCAGGATTTAAAATAAATCAGAATAAAACAAAAGTGATAATTAAAAATATGTCTATACAACAGAAACAAAAACTAGAGGAAATGACAGGATTTGAGGTAGTAAAAAAGGTTAAATATTTAGGGTCTATATTAGCTCATCGAACAAGAAACTTTATAAGAATAATTATGACTTGCTATGGCAAAAAGTTCAGAATGATATGAGTGGCTGGAAGAAATTGCAGTTATCCCTATTGGGAAGGATTGCGGCTATTAAAATGAATGTGTTACCTAGATTTTTGTTTCTGTTCCAGATGATACCTATAATTAAAAAGGATAAAATTTGGAAGATTGGCAGAGTGGGATTAATAAATTTATATGGCAGGGTAAAAAGGCGAGGTTAAAATGAAAATAATACAGGATTCACGGAAAGAGGTGGTTTAAGAATGCCTAACTTTAAACTATATTATGAAGCAGTAACCCTTTCAGTAATAAGTGACTGGTTTAACTTAACAGAGGAAAGAATTTTGAATATAGAAGGTTATGACTTGTTATATGGATGGCATGCGTAGTTATTTTATGGAAAAAAGTGGATAGGGCTTTTAAGAATCATGTGTTGAGAAGTGCTCTTTATGGTCTGGAATAAATATTCCTATAAATTAGATTACAAGATTCCTATATGGGCGAGCCCTAGACATGCAATAGAGAATATAAATATAGAACAGAAACAGGAAATGATTACATATAAAGAACTTTTGTATGCTGAAGGAGGTAGATTGCAATTAAAATCATTACACGTATTAAATGAAGAAGGAGGAATTATACTTGGTTTCAATATGGGCAAATAAGTGCTAGATGGAAAGAAGATCAAAAAATTGGTATAATGCAAAGGGAGGAAAATTTAATAAAGCAAATTAGAAATCAGACCCAGGAGCATATAAAGAGATTGTATAATGTGTTGCTTGAAATAGATTAGGAAAAGGATTTGGTAAAGGATTGTATGATAAAATGGGCACAGAATATTCAGGAACCAATAATGTTGGAAACATGGGAGAAAATCTGGGTTAGAAATGTTAAGTTTACACAAGCACAGAATTTAAGGAAAATTTTTATAAGATGTTTTATAGATGGCATTTAGATCCCAAAAATTATCATGTATGTATCCTAATATCCAAGCGAGATGTTGGAGGTGTGATTGTGATGATGCTACATATTTTCATATTTGGTGGACTTGCAAGAAAATTAAGGTCTTTTGGATAAGAATTTGGTGGATTATTCAAAATGTACTGAAGAAGAAGATAAAGTTCCTGCCACAATTTTTCCTTTTGGGAATTATAATGGATTGTACAGGGATTGAGACTAAATTGATTTTGAACTTAATAACAGCAGCAAGACTGTTGAGTGGACAATACTGGAAGAAGAAGAGATACCTACAATAGAAGAATGGATATTGAAAGTTATTAATTTGGCTGAGATGGCTAAAATCTCAGCGTTTTTAAAAGACAATACGCAGGAAAGATATTTAATTGAATGGAAAAAATGGATTGATTATCTACAAAACAGATATCAGATTAAGAAATATCAGATTGCCTTTGAATAATTAGAAAGTTATTTTATGTAATGGGGAGGGGGTTGGGAGACGAAAAGCTTTGGATGTGGTTATTTGGATTGGACTTTACCTTGTGATTGACCCGGGAAGCCGGGGGGTGGGGGAGGGAGGGGGGTGTTTTGTTTTTTTTTTTTGGGAGGGAGGGGGAAAAAAGGGGGAAAAATGTTTTTGTTTTTTTAAAACTCTTTCAATAAAAAAAAAAAAAAGAAAAAAGACGGAGAAGAGGATGGAAACAGGAGCTCCTCTTCCTCTCTTCTCTTCATCACGCAAGTCGGACTTTAAAAGTTTAAAAAAATATTGGCAATCAGAAGCCCACTTTGAAAATTCAAAATACGAAGCAGAATAGCAACAGCCAGAAAGCTCTTATAAAAGGCATTAGTACTTCTGCAACCCCCTTCATGGATTACTGCCTTGTCGTGGCGAAGGGGCTTGCGTAGCTCAATGAAGCTATGAGCTATGCCGTGCAGGGACACCCAAGACGGACAGGTCATAGCAGAGAGTTCTGACAAAACGTGATCCACTGGAGAAGGAAATGGCAACCCATTCCAGTATCTTTGCCACAAAAACCCCAGGGACGGTACAAAAAGGAAAAAAAGATATGATGCTGGAAGATGAGCCCCTCAGGTCGGAAGGTTTCCAATATGCTACTCGGGAAGAGCAGAGGGCTAGTACTAGTAGCGCCAGAAAGAATGAAGCAACTGGGCCAAAGCCGAAAGGACGCTCAGCTGTGGATGTGAAAGGAAAATCCGATGCTGTAAAGATTTCTCCATAGGAACTTGGAATGTAAGATCCATGAATCAAAGTAAGCTGGACGTGGTCAAACAAGAGATGACAAGATTGAACATCGACATCTTAGGAATCAGTGAACTAAAATGGACAGGAATGGGTGAATTTAATTCAGCTGACCATCAGGTATACTACTGCGGGCAAGAATCTCTCAGAAGAAATGGAGTAGCCTTCATAGTCAATAAGAGAGTAGGAAAAGCAATACTGGGATACAATCCCCAAAATGACAGAAAGATCTCAGTTCGAATCCAAGGCAAACCATTCTATATCACAGTAGTCCATGTCTATGCCCCAACTTCTGGTGCTGAAGAGGATGAAATTGACCGGTTCTATGAAGCCCTACAGAACCTTATAGAATTAACACCAAAAAAGGATGTCCTTATCATCATGGGGGATTGGAATGCTAAAGTAGGAAGCCAAAAGATAACTGGAGTAACAGGGAAGTTTGGCCTTGGAGTACAAAATGAAGCAGGGCACAGGCTGATAGAATTCTGTCAAGATAATATGATGGTCATAGCAAACACTCTTTTCCAACAACCCAAGAGACGACTCTATACATGGATATCACCAGACGGTCAACACAGAAATCAGATTGACTATGTGCTCTGCAGCCAAAGATGGAGAAGCTCTATACAGTCAGTAAAAACAAGACCAGGAGCCGACTGTGGCTCAGATCATGAGCTTCTCCTTGCAAAATTTAGGTTTAAATTGAAGAAAGTAGGGAAAAGCCCCAGGCCACTCAGGTATGAACTAAATCATATCCCTGATGAATATACAGTAGAGGTGACAAATAGATTTAAGGAATTAGATCTGATAGACAGAGTGCCTGAAGAACTATGGACAGAGGTTTGCAACATTGTTCAAGAGGTAACAACTAAAACCATCCCAATGAAAAAGAAAGGCAAGAAAGCAAAGTGGCTGTCTGAGGAAGCTTTGCAAATAGCTGAGGAAAGAAGGGAAGCGAAAGGCAAGGGAGAAAGAGAAAGATACACCAGGTTGAATGGAGAATTCCAGAGAATAGCTAGAAGAGATAAGAATACATTCTTAAACGAACAGTGCAAAGAAATAGAAGAAAACAATAGAATAGGGAGGACCAGAGATCTCTTCAAGAAAATTGGAGATATGAAGGGAACATTTCATGCAAAGATGGGCATGATAAAGGACCAAAGTGGCAGGGACCTAACAGAGGCAGAAGAGATTAAGAAGAGGTGGCAAAATTACACAGAAGACCTATACAAGAACGAGCTTAACATCCCTGATAACCACAATGGGGTGGTCACTGACCTTGAGCCAGACATCCTAGAATGTGAAGTCAAATGGGCCTTAGGAAATCTGAGCAACAACAAAGCTAGTGGAGGAGACAGTATTCCAGCTGAGCTATTCAAAATCTTAAAAGACGATGCAGTAAAAGTGCTACACTCAATTTATCAGCAAATTGGGAAAATTCAGCAGTGGCCACAGGATTGGAAAAGGTCAGTTTACATTCCAATTCCAAAGAAAGGCAATGCCAAAGAACGTTCAAACTATCATACCATTGCACTCATTTCACATGCTAGTAAGGTTATGCTTAAAATCCTACAAGCTAGGCTCCTGCAGTATGTGGATCGAGAACTACCAGAAGTACAGGCAGGATTTCGAAGAGGCAGAGGAACTAGAGATCAAATTGCCAACATACGCTGGATCATGGAGAAAGCTAGGGAGTTCCAGAAAAACATCTACTTCTGCTTCATTGACTATGCTAAAGCCTTTGATTGTGTGGATCGCAACAAATTGTGGCAAGTTCTTAAAGAGATGGGTGTACCAGACCATCTTATTTATCTCTTGAGAAACCTGTACGCGGGTCAAGAAGCAACAGTGAAAACTGGACACGGAACTACAGATTGGTTCAAAATTGGGAAAGGAGTCCGGCAAGGCTGTATACTATCGCCCTGCCTATTTAACTTATATGCAGAGCACATCATGAGAAAGGCGGGGCTGGATGAATCAAAAGTTGGAATTAAGATTGCTGGCAGAAATACCAACAACCTCAGATATGCAGATGATACCACTCTAATGGCAGAAAGCAAAGAGGAACTAAGAAGCCTCTTGATGCTGGTGAAGGAGGAGAGTGCAAAAGTTGGCTTGAACTCAACATTAAGAAAACTAAGATCATGGCATCCGGCCCTTTCAATTCCTGGCAAATAGATGGAAAAGAAATGGAGGTAGTGACAGATTTTATTTTCCTGGGCTCCAAGATCACCGCAGATGGGGATCTGCCAACAAAAGTGCGTATAGTCAAGGCTACGGTTTTCCCAGTTGCAATATATGGATGTGAAAGTTGGACCATAAGAAAGGCTGAGCGCCAAAGAATGGGGGCCTTTGAACTCTGGTGCTGGAGAAGACTCCTGCGAGTCCCTTGGACTGCAAGGCGAACAAACCAGTCAGTTCTAGAGGAGATCAACCCTGACTGCTCTTTAGAAGGCTGGATCCTGAAAATGAAACTGAAATACTTTGATAATAATACCTGGAGAAGAGCCTAATGCCTGGAGAAGAGCCTAATACCTGAAGAAGAGCCTAATACCTGGAGAAGAGCCTAATACCTGGAGAAGAGCCTAATACCTGGAGAAGAGCCTAATGCCTGGAGAAGAGCCTAATACCTGGAGAAGAGCCTAATGCCTGGAGAAGAGCCTAATACCTGGAGAAGAGCCTAATACCTGGAGAAGAGCCTAATACCTGGAGAAGAGCCGAATGCTGGGAAAGATTGAGGGCAAAAGAAGAAGGGGACGACAGAGAACGAGGTGCCTGGATGGAGTCACTGAAGCAGTAGGCATGAGTTTAAATAGATTCCAGAGGATGGTAGGGGACAGGAAGGCCTGGAGGAACGTTGTTGATGGGGTCACGATGGGTCAGACACGACTTCGCAGCTAACATCAACAACAACTTCTGCAAAACGAGAACAGGGAACAAAAGACAAATGCATTTCCTCCACTTCATCTAAAGCACAAGTGACGCCACAGAGAAGTTTGTAACTTTCCAGGCAACGGTTCCTGTTGAATCCTCCCAAGAATCCATGTTGGTGGATGATTCGGAAACAGATCCAAAGGGTATGGAGGCCAAGAAAGAATGACACCACAGAAGATGGAGATCCACTGGATCCTTTTCACCAGAAGATTCCACCCCTAAGCACCGACTTTCAGAACCAAAGGAAACAGCGCCATCAGCCACGGGGTTTGTGATGTCTCCTCCTCATTGATCCGGTCAGGAAATGAGGGATTCTGGGAAATCCTGGACAAGGGTCCAAAGCCCCCCAGCCAGGCCTCCTTTTCCAAGCCCCCTGAGAACTCTCGGCCTTCCCATCATCTCCCGGATGGTTCTTGAGCCAGACCAGTGAATGCAGCCAAGGACCAAAAGCCTCCAGGGGAGAGGATGCGAGAGAGAGGGGGGCCACAAGGGTCTTTCTGGGGCCCTCAAGAGGAAAAAAGAGGGAGAAGAGCCCTTGCAGGGAGTTCCACTGACCCTCATTCCCTACGGAGGAGACTTCCATTGCGGGATTGGAAGGAGGCGGGGGCAGCAGCGGTGGGCGAGACCATCCTGGCCCCAGCATTAACTTTCTGCCAAAGCCCCCCACTTCTGCTCTGACCCCAAATGGGGGCTCCTCCCCCTCCCCCTCCCCTTCCTCCTCCTCCACCTTTCCTCCTCCCATTCCTTCTCCTTTCCCTCCTTCCCCTCCTCCCACTTTCCCTCCCTCCTCCCCTTTCCCTCCCCTGCCCACTCCTCCTCCTCCTCCCCTTTCCCTCCCTCCTCCCCTTTCCCTCCCCTGCCCCCATTATCATATTAAATTAACTCTGTAATATCTTTATTGCATCCTTAATTTTTGGTCCTGGGTTATGTATTAATAATTGTTGTTTCTTATAAATCTCCTCTTCTAGATACCTACGCTATCTTTGTTGCTTATTTCTCTGTCTATTGTTAATATATATTAACACACCTCTCATAAAGGCTTTGCTGGCATCCCAAAACATTTCTATCGATGTTTCCTTATTCAAATTGTAATCAAAAAATTCTTTCATCTGCTTTTTACATCGATTTACGTTATCCTGATATCTAAATAAATTTTCATTTAATCTCCATGTTCTTCTGCCTCTTTTTCATAGTGCAATCCCATCCAAACTGGGCTATGATCAGATAAACATCTTGAAAATATTTTAATTTTCTTTACCCTAGAAAGCTAATCATTAGAGGTTAATATAAAATCAATACGTGAAAAAGATTGATGCCTCTCAGAAAAAAAAGTATAGTCTCTTTCCTCCAAATTCCGCAATCTCCATAAATCTCTCAATACAAAATGATTATAAGATTTTGTTAAAATAATAGCAAACAGATTAATGTTAGTTTTACAACGAAGAATTCATACTGATCAATCTGGATTTATAAAAGGGAGACAGATGAGGAATAATATTAGGCAGATTGTTAACTTATTGGAATATTTAGAAAAGAAAAAATTTATATCAGCAGCATTTATCTTTTTGGATGCAGAGAAAGCTTTTGATCGATTGCATTGGGACTTTTTATTTAAATTAATAGAAAAAATGCAATTTGGAGATGGTTTTGTAAGAATAATTAGAGCAATTTATGGAGAGCAAACAGCCCAGATAATAATTAATGGTAATTTAACAGAAGCTTTTAAAATTGCGAAAGGAACAAGACAGGGATGTCCTTTATCACCATTACTGTTTATTTTAACTCTGGAGCCACTATTGGATAAAATACGAGAATCAAAGGAGACAGAATTAAAGTTAGACAACATGAATATAAAGTGAGAGCCTTTGCAGATGATTTGGTGATTACTCTAACAAATCCTATAAATTCAAGTGTATCTCTGTTGAATATAATTGATCGATATGGAAAAGTCTCAGGGTTTAAGGTAAACCAGAATAAAAGAAAAGTGATAATAAAAAATATGACCAAACAACAGAAAGAAAAATTAGAGGAAATAACAGGATTTGAAATTGTAAAAAAGGTTAAATATTTAGGGGTTTATATTACACCATCAAATGTGAAATTGTATAAGAATAATTAGAATAGAATAGAATAGAATTTTTTATTGGCCAAGTGTGATTGGACACACAAGAAATTTGTCTTTGGTGCATATGCTCTCGGTGTACATAAATGAAAAGATACTTTCATCAAGGTACAACATTTACAACACAAATGATGGTCAATATATCAATATAAATCATAAGGATTGCCAGCAACAAAATTATAGTCATACAGTCATAAGTGGAAAGAGATGTTTTTGAGATTGAGGGAGCTGCAGTTTAAATCCTTTTAGGGGACTTGAGTTTGAAACAGTTTTTCTTCTCTCTCCTGGCGTGTCAGGGAGGTTGTTAGTGTTGGTTTCAAATCAAGGCAGAGCTTTGGAAAGGTGGGAAAAGCTGCATTTATTTGGAAACAATATTTCTGTTCAAAAGACGTTTTGTACAAACACACATACGGAAGTTGGAGGGAGTTGTGGACAAAAACGCACAAACTTTAGAGGGAGGAAAAACTATGAGGCGAGGGTCCTTTGGCTGAGAATTGGGGAGGGGGTTGAGGAAGAGACGCTGCTCATACGGGGGATCTTCCTGAATTCTCAGCTTGTCTCGGAAGAGAAGAGGGATCGGGGCAGGGGCGAAATCCAGCAGGTTCTGACAGGTTCTGGAGAACCAGTAGCGGAAATTTTGAGTAGTTTGGAGAACCGGCAAGTACCACCTCTGGCTGGCCGCAGAGTGGGGTGGGAGTGGGGATTTTGCAGTATCCTTCCCCTAGGAGTGGGGAGGGAATGGGGATTTTGCAGTATCCTTCTCCTAGGAGTGGGGAGGGAATGGGGATTTTGCAGTATCCTTCCCTAGGGTGGGAGGAATGGGATTTTGCAGTATCCTTCTCCTAGGAGTGGGAGGAATGGGTTTTTGCAGTATCCTTCTCCTAGGACTGGGGTGGGAATGGGGATTTTGCAGTATCCTTCTCCTAGGAGTGGGGAGGGAATGGGGATTTTGCAGTATCCTTCTCCTAGGAGTGGGGTGGGAATGGGGATTTTGCAGTATCCTTGCCTGCCACGCCCACCACGCCACGCCCACAGAACTGGTCGTAAAAGAATGTCAATTTCCCCACTGGATCGGGGGTCTTGGCTGGGCTCTGGGCGGCTTGGGGAACTCCAGTTGCGACCATTCCTGGAGAGGAGAAGACTGGCTGGAGTCCCACTCCTGCCCTTGGGATCTCGCTCGCTCACTTGGGATCTCACAAGCAGATCCCGGAGTGGGGCAGGGTCTCCAAGGATGGCCCCTCAGCTGACAGAAGCTGAAGCCCAGATAAGGTGGATCAGCCTGGAAGGGAAAATGGGATCGTCCGAAGCCTCCGAGGCGGATCCGACCTCAAGTGATCAGGAGGGATTTCCTGACCGTGAGAAATGATTAATCAATGGAGCGACCCCCCCACCTGGAATTGTGGGGGCTGCATCACTGGAGACCTTCAAGAAGAGAGCGGACAGCCGTTTGTCCGGGCTGGTCTAAGGGCTCCCGCCTTGTGGGAGGAGGTTGGACTAGAAGATCTCTAAGGTCCCTTCCAGCCTTTGAGTCTGCCTCTCCCTTCTCCCCCCAATCGAAGCCTTCCGTCCACCCAGCTCCTCCTGCCTTGGGGTGGGGGGGAGAGGCTGGGACCGGCTGTAAAAGGGAAGAAGCTGCGGGGGACTTTCCCGGCTCTGGGCTGAAGCCCCGACCCAGCTCCGCTCCTGCAGCCCTTCGGGGGGGGGGTCTGAAAGTGGGAGAAGCCAAGGGGGAAACTCCCAGGAAGAGCCAGAGGGGAGAAGGGGGGCCTCCAGGGGAGCCTCTCCCTCCAGGGGTCGGTGGTCTAGCAGAGCCAGCCCCGAGGGGGGACTGGGACCCCCACCCACAAATGGAGGTTTCCTCTCAGGGCCAGGAAAGGTGGGCATCGGTTGCCTCAGACGGTGAAGGGGAGTGTGTGTGTCAAGAGCTCCCCCCTCCCCACGTGGCTCCCATGCAGTGGGGGACTTCAAACGGAGCCCAGGAGGAGCCCTGAAGCTCTGGCTCCACTTGGCTCTTCCGGAGGCTCGGCAGCCCCAGCCTGGACTCCCCCTGGGAACTGGAAGGCCATCTAGTCTGCCCCCTCCAGTCCAGACACCCAGAGAAAGGGAGACTCTGGCTGAGGATCATGAGGGGGACCCCAAAAGGAAGCTGGCATGAAACTGCCCCCTAAAATGCAGCCCCTCCCGCGACTGAACGGGTCCCTCTCCCCCTTCCAAGAGATGATGCTGTTAATATGGCTCTGCACTATATCCTACAACATCTTGAGTCTCCAAAGACCTATGCAAGGGTCCTTTTTGTAGACTTTAGTTCAGCATTCAATACCATCATTCCAGACATTCTTCTAACTAAGCTAAACCAGCTACAGGTACCGGAACAGACTTGTAAGTGGATCACAAGCTTCCTAACAAACAGGAAGCAGCAGGTGAAGCTAAGCAAGATCACATCAAATACCTGTACAATTAGCACAGGGGCCCCAAGGCTGTGCTCTCCTCACTTCTCTTCTCTCTGTATACCAATGACTGCATCTCCAATGATCCATTTGTTAAGCTACTGAAGTTCGCAGATGACACAACAGTGATTGGTCTCATTCGAGACAATGACGAATCCGCATATAGACGAGAGGTCGAACGACTAGCCTTGTGGTGCAACCAAAACAATCTGGAACTGAACACACTCAAAACCGTAGAAATGGTGGTAGATTTTAGGAAAAACCCTTCCATACTTCCACCTCTCACAATACTTGACAACACAGTATCAACAGTAGAAACCTTCAAATTTCTGGGTTCTATCATATCGCAAGATCTCAAATGGACAGCTAACATCAAAAACATCATTAAAAAAGGACAACAAAGAATGTTCTTTCTGCGCCAACTCAGTAAGCTCAAACTGCCCAAGGAGCTGCTGATCCAGTTCTACAGAGGAATTATTGAGTCTGTCATTTGCACCTCTATAACTGCAGAAAAAATAATTGCTACCAACTTGCCTTCCATTGAGGACCTGTATACTGCACGAATCAAGAAGAGAGCCGTGAAAATATTTGCAGATCCCTCGCATCCTGGACATAAACTGTTTCAACTCCTACCCTCAAAACGACGCTATAGAGCTCTGCACACCAGAACAACTAGACACAAGAACAGTTTTTTCCCGAAGGCCATCACTCTGCTAAACAAATAATTCCCTCAACACTGTCAGACTATTTACTGAATCTGCACTACTATTAATCGTTTCATAGTTCCCATCACCAATCTCTTTCCACTTATGACTGTATGACTATAACTTGTTGCTGGCAATCCTTATGATTTATATTGATATATTGATCATCAATTGTGTTGTAAATGTTGTACCTTGATGAACGTATCTTTTCTTTTATGTACACTGAGAGCATATGCACCAAGACAAATTCCTTGTGTGTCCAATCACACTTGGCCAATAAATTCTATTCTATTCTATTCTATTCTATTCTATTCTCTCTCTGCGCGGAACTATCGCCTCCATCAGTCCAGGGAGACTCTGCCCGGAGACCGATGACGCTGGACAAGGGGGAATTCCCATTGGCCCTCCTGTTCTTTTTGGGCCCTCCCAATTCCTAAGTCCAAAAAACCTCCTCCTCCCAGCCCCCAGACCCACCGATTCCTCCTCTGGGCCTGGGAGCATCCGCCTCTTTCTCCCCTCTCTTTGGGGGCGTTTGTGGGGCAGCAGCATCCATGGGCTCTGCTGGGCTCCCCCTGATGTTGTTGTGGGGGGGGGTCCCAGATCCCTAAGCGGAGGGGGAAGGAGACCCCCAGAAAAGGGGAGCTGGGAGGGGCCGAAAGTGCTCCTTGGGGGAGAAAGAGGCTGGGATCCTGGGAAACCCTCCGGAGGGGAGGGGCGAGGGAGGCCCAGGCCCAGGCAATTCAGCCGGTTCTAGCGAACCAGGGAGAACCGGCTGAATAGCGCAGGCTGGTAAAGCCTGTTATTAAGAACACAAAGCCTGCAATTACTGCAGGTTCGAGCCCGGCCCAAGGTTGACTCAGCCTTCCATCCTTTATAAGGTAGGTAAAATGAGGACCCAGATTGTTGGGGGGGCAATAAGTTGACTTTGTAAAAATATACAAATAGAATGAGACTATTGCCTTATACACTGTAAGCCGCCCTGAGTCTTCGGAGAAGGGCGGGGTATAAATGTAAACAAAAAAAAAATTCCCTCCACTGCTGCAGTGGTGTCAGCTTTTCTTAGCGATGGCGGAAGATAAACACGAACGGCTAAAAGCCGGACAGGGTCCATCTTGAGGAGAAGGGCCATCCTAACCATATGCTTTAAAGGGGCAAGAAGAAGGGGCCCTGCTCTCAAGTCGGTAGACATGAATCTACCCAGCCCTCCCTTCAGTCTTCCTGGGCCTCTGCCTGGCCTTGGGTCTACCTTATGTGAGTGAGAACCATTTAGCAGTCTCTTGAACCAAAATGATATCCTGATCATCTAACAGAGGATGGGAGTTATTTAGGTACCACCCAGCTACAGTCCATGACAGAACACTTAATGTATTTTTCTTGCATTGGTCTTCATATTGTCCCTACGAGTTCACAGTAGGGGCATTTAATGGAAGATAATTATGCTGGGTACCATTGACACCAAAAACTAGATTCTGCATTTGACCAAGAATTTGGCATATTTTGAGAGTCTGTGGGGTCACCATCATGAACATCAAGGGCAGCCTCCGCATTTGTGTGGGACACTGAGGTCTGCCTCTGTCTCTGATCGCCAGCAGTCAGTAGGAATAATTGCTCAATTGATTTCCTAGAATGTGTGTCATGTTCCCTGTCAGTTGTCAAAAAACAAATTCCTCTGAATGACTTCCACGGCATTCTCTTTAATAAGATTTATTGGGACGAAAGGGAAGGAAGTTACACACATTACAGAACCACCTATTCTATGTCTGTGCATTTGGCTTTTTTTGCCTAAGGGTATTTTCTATTTTTCTCCTTTTGTATAAGGACAGATGGAAAGAATGAATGAAGCAGTTCCGCGTTATTCCTGCTGCCTGCCCCTTTGCCATCCCACCATTAGTGAACCAATTGTTTGTCCTTGTGTTTTACGGGTTGAAACTTCTAAAATTATTTTTAACATTTCTTGCAAGTCTTAGTTCATTCAGAGCCTTAGATTTCGTGACTTCATCTTTGTAGGTTCAGTTATATGCTTAGTTATGTGCCCAATTTTTTATACTTGTCCTTGTTTGTCTTGAATTAGGAGCAGGCATTCATTCATATCTGGAGGCCATCAGATTTGGGCAGGCTGCTCTGACTCATTATGAACAACTAATAGAGACTTAAGAGCAATGAATGAACAGGTGGCTGCCCCTGTCCAGCAATTAATGGTCGGTTCTGTCCTATTTTTTAAATATGATAACAGTAACTTCAATGTGATGGTGCATATTTAAGACACAAGAATTGTTCCTTTATCTGAGGAAAGTATTCACTATATGAGGAACAGTCTACTCTATCATATGTCTTTTTAAGTACCCTTCTTGGTAAATCAAATTGCATCCAATCCAATCCAATCCAATCAAGTTTATTACAATCAAAGACCAGAGACCGGAACAAATAAAAACACTCAAGGAATATCCAATTAAAAATTCTAGACTGAAATAATAAACAATAGATAAACTCTATATTAAAATCACAATTTGGCATCCAATGTCAGTTACACATGGCTATATTATAATATCGCTACTTAAACTGTGAGGCCCATAGTCATTAAATGCAAAGGAGTTGCAATGCAAAAGGCTTTGCTACTTTAGTTGTGTAAAATAGCTACGGTGGATTATTCACGTGTTTCCCATGAATCCCCAGCGCTGCTGCAGAGATTCTAGCCACCTTTGCTGGAACCACAGTCTGTTGCTCCTTAAGCAGCCTCTGGAGCTAAGCAGTGTCGGAATGGCCAGGATGCCTCTTGGTTATTGGGTTTAAGGTATCTCCATAGAAAGAGCATCGAAGGAGTCCATGTCCAATGTCTGTCCAGGAGAGGAGGGAGGACTGGGGGAGGGAGGGGGGAGGGAGGGAGGTGGGGTGGGGGACTTGCTACCTCGTGTGCCAGGTGAGTCTGGCCGGAGCCAGATCTGGGACCCAGAACCGAGCAGCCGAATAGGCTGAGCAGTTGGGGGCCGAACAGCCCACAGGAGAGGAGGAGAGAGGAGAGCAGCCAGAAGCTGAACTGGGAGCTGAGGGGTCCCAGGAGGCCTCGAGGCAGCAGAGAGCGCCGGAGGCCGCGGGGCTGAGGGAGCAGGGGGGCAGAATCGGAACACAGGGCTGGGTGGAAGGTCTCGGAGGGAGGCAGAAGCTCCTGCTGCTCCAGAGCCTCTCAGGGGGAAGCAAGAGAAGGAGGAGGCCATGCCTAACATCTAGCTGCACTTTCCCTCCCCCCCACCCTCATGCATCCACCCCATACCACCCCATAGATGGCCTCTCCCACTGGTCAGACAAGCACATCCACACCACACCAGACCCAACTCTCAGCCCATAAAGAAACTGGCAAACATCCCATTCAACCCCTCTGGCTCTAAGCCTCTGGGGAGCCCCCCAAACATACTTAATCAGGCACAGGGAACTTAATCAACAGTAAGAGTCAAAGAGAGTTGGAAGGGACCTTGGAGGTCTTCTAGTCCAAGCACTGCTCCAGCAGGCTAATAGTTGAGTCTTTAAGAGAGCGGACTTCAACAAGCTAAGAGAGATCTGACAAAATGCAATTCAGAGTAGAGAAAAGTAAAGTCTTACACTTGGGTAAGAAAAACCAGAAGTACACATATAGACTGGGTGAAACCAGGTTTAATAGCAGTAACTGTGAGAGGGATCCTGGAGTCTTAGTAGACAACCTGTTAAATATGAGCCAGCAGTGTGTGGCAGCAGACAAAAAAACCAACACAATCCTAAATTGCATTAACAGAGAGATACAATCAAGATCAAGAGAGGAACTAATACCACTCTATAAAGCCTTAGTGAAGACCACACCTAGATTACTGCATCCAGTTTTAGTCACCACACTATATATGGGGCCTCTGTGGCTCAGACTGCTAAGACAGTCTGTTACTAACACAGCTGCTTGCAATTACTGCAGGTTCTACTCCCACCAGGCCCAAGGTTGACTCAGCCTTCCATCCTTTATAAGGTAGGTAAAATGAGGACCCAGATTGTTGGGGGGGCAATAAGTTGACTTTGTAAATATACAAATAGAATGAGACTATTGCCTTACACACTGTAAGCTACCCTGAGTCTTCGGAGAAGGGCGGGATATAAATGTAAATAAATTTTTTAAAAAAGGTTTGAATTGATTTGGCGCGTGAATGTAACGGGAGTTGCCTGCTTCGCATTCCATCCAGAAGATTGACAGAGGGAGAACATCAGAAGTGAAACAACAAATGGCCAAGGAAGAAAAGGACATTGGACTATGACTGTTTGAACTTTGGAGGGAGGAGGGTTCAAGAGAGGAAATACTTTTGCACAGTTATAATTACTTTCAGTTCTGGCTTTGCTTTCCTTGCAATCTGACGTGTTTAGTAAAAATTACCAATCTCTTCAAACTGATGGAGTTGGGTCTTTATTTTCTTAAACATTGATTGGAGGCAAGCTGACACAGTGATGCGATTAGTGCAATGTTTTAGGGCAGCAGTCAAGGGTCTCATTTAAACAAATAACATAATTGGACTTCCGGTGGTTTCGTTTTCCCCGAGAAGGACGCCTGGAATGGCGTCCCGAACTGAGATTCTGTAAAAGCTGGTGAAACAGCGGGAGAACGGCTGTTAGCCAGCTTCAAAGCTTTTCTCTGGGTGAAAGAGAATTAGCCAGAGCGGCTGGAGAGCAGAAGATTGCCCCAGGGGCTCTGCTTTCTTATGCAGAGTCTCGGAGGGCTGCCTGCATAACCCAGCCCCCTCCAGACTCGGCTCGATCCTGTTAATTAAGCAGGACAAGAGGAAAACGCCCACCTCTGCTCAATTGATTCCGTTTTGAATAACTTCAAGCAGACGGGGACAAATACAAGCGATCGATTACTGGGGAAGCAAGAAGAGCTGACTTCTACTCCTTTTTAAAAGGGGAAAACTTTTTCTCACTTGAACTTAGTGAAGGAAGAAATGGCGTCTGAAAGGAAGTGGATTGGAGGCTGCTTGTGAGAGAAAGCGAAGTTCGTCTTCGTGGATTTTAGCTGAATAGAAGCTTTCCAGAGGAGGCAAGGTGAAAGTTTTTATTTTACAACTTTAATTGGAGACTTTTTGAGACTTTGAGATTTACTAATTTTAATTAGAGACTTTACTTAAATTAAAATGGCTTCTAAGCCACCAAAAGCTCCCATGACGAGAAGGGGGTCTGAAACTAATTTAGAAGATATATTAAAGGAACAGAACAGAGTTTCTGAAGAGCGATTTAAAGAAATTATGAATAATATTCATGGTGTGAAGGATCAACTTAGGGAAGAAATTAAAGAGACTAATAAAAAAATTAGAGAAGATTTATTGATGGTTTTTCAAGGTTTGGCAAAAATTTGGAAGTAATGGAGGATAAAGTGGAAGTAATTAGTCAAGCAAATCAGTTTTGGATAATAAAGTTGGAGAGCTTCAAAATAAAGTGGATAAAAATGAGGATCATGTGGTGGTATTGCAATATAGAGCATTGGAGAAGGCTTTGAGAATTAGGGTCTTCAAGACCGAAAGGAAGAAGACCTTAAAAAAGTTATATCAGAAGCCGTAGCTGAAATGTTAGGCATGGACCCTCGAGAAGTTGATTTTCAAATTGATAAGGCATACAGGGTTAATTCTTGGGTAGCGAGGCAGAAAAAGCTCCCAAGAGATATTGTAATTTATTTTTTAACTTCTACAATAAGAAATCAGATTTTGCAAGCTACATACCAAAAGAAATTGCAAATAGCAGAACAGGAGGTGTTGGTTTTGAAAGAGATCCCTGCTAAAATGTTAAAGGATAGGAGGATTTTAGGTTTTTTACACAAGAGCTTAAGAAGCATCAGATTCAATATAGATGGGAGGTTCCAATTGGTTTAACAGTATTTTTTCAAGGCAGGAGATATCGAATTGATACTGAACTGAAAGCAAAAGATTTTCTTTTTAATGTATTGAAAGTGGATGTAGAAACAGTGGATAAAAGTCTTCAAGAGAAACAGAGTGGGGAAGCTGAAACTGCACCTGTGATATCAGTCCCTCAAGAACAATCTCAGGAACAAAGAGTGACAAGGGGAGCTATTAGGCGTAAGGAGATGGAGGAACGACTTCAAAGACAAGAACGGGATTCTACTACTGAAGCTGTGGGAGGAGCCAAGCCGAAGAGTGAGGGTCTTCAGCTAATTGCTCAGAAGCTTCAAGAGGCCAGAGATGGCAAATAAATTTTTGACATGGAATGTTAATGGTTTAAATTCAGCACAGAAAAGAAGAAAAATATTCCATTATTTGAAACAATTTAAAAATGATGTGATATGTTTGCAAGAGACACATATAAAATTATCAGATCAGAAATATTTGATTAATTCGAAATTAGGTAAACATTTTGTTTCTTCTGCTCGAATAAGAAAAATGGTATAGTTATATATTTGAAGAAAAATATATCAAGTAAATTAATTGAAACGGACATTCAAGGAAGATATATTGCTATTGAATTGATTTTAGAAGGAAAAAAGACACTTGTGATTGGCATATATGCACCTAATCAACAACAAGAAAAATTTTATAAATTGTTACATGAAAATTGACTTTTGGGACTATAAAACATTTATTATATTAGGGATTGGAATGGTGTAATGGACATTAGAAAAGATAAAAGAACTCTTTCTAAGAAAATTCCTATGCATGCAAAATTGCCTAAATCTTTTTGATTTGATGGAAGATTTTGAGTTGAAAGATATATGGAGAAGGCAGAATTTTGATGATAGAGATTATACTTATTTTTCGGATAGGCATCAATCTTTTCACGTATTGATTTTATATTAATTACCAATGACTTGCTTTCTAGGGTTAGGAAAACAAAGATATTTCCAAGGTGTTTAACTGATCATAGTCCGGTATGGATGGAGTTGCAATATGAAGGTGGAAGAAGATCATGGAGAATAAATGAAAATTTGTTTAGATATGAGGATAATGTAAATCAATGTAAAAACAAATGAAAGAATTTTTGATTATAATTTGGGAAAGGAACTTGATAGAAATGGTGTGGACGCGAGCAAGGCCTTTATGAGAGGAAACTTGATATATATAGTTACAGGATGAGATAGTTGGTCCACTTATGGAGTTATTCAATCAGATATTGAGGGAGGAGGAGTACCACCATCATGGAGGACTACTTTTATTTCATTGATACCAAAAGAGGATCAGGATTGTACTAAGCCTGGGAATTATAGACCAATTTCTCTCTTGAATAATGATTATAAGATTTTGCAAAATAATGGCAAATAGGTTAATGGAAAATTGTACAACAAAGGATCCACACTGACCAGTCTGGTTTTATAAAAGGGAGACAAATGAGGAATAACGTTAGGCAGATAGTGAATATATTGGAATACTTGGAAAAGAAAAATCAGATTCCGCAGCGTTTATATTTTTGGATGCAGAGAAAGCTTTTGATCGTTTGCATTGGGAATTTTATTTAAATTAACAGACAAAATGCAATTTGGAAATGGTTTTATACGAATACTTAGGGCAATTTATGGAGAGCAAACAGCTCAGATAATAATTAATGGTAGTTTGACAGATAGTTTTAAAATTGCGAAAGGAACAAGGCAGGGTGTCCTTTATCACCTTTATTGTTTATTTTATCTTTGGAACCTTTATTGGATAAGATAAGAGAGTTAAGGGAGATAGAGGGTATTAGAATTAGAAGATATGAATATAAAGTCAGAGCATTTGCAGATGATTTGGTTGTTATGTTGACTCAGCCTATAAATTCGAGTGTATATTTGTTGGAAGTAATTAATCAATATGGAAGGGTCTCAGGGTTTAAAGTGAATCAAAATAAAACAAAAGTGTTAACCAAAAATATGATTAAGAACCAGAAAGAAAACTAGAGGAAATAACAGGATTTGAAATTGTAAAAAGGTTAAATATTTAGGAGTCTTTCTTACATCATCAAATGGAAAATTGTATAAGAATAATTATGATGTGTTATGGAAAAAAATTCAGAAGGAAATGAATACTTGGAAAAAATTACAATTATCTTTGTTAGGGAGAATAGCAGCTATAAAAATGAATGTATTGCCTAAATTCTTGTTCTTGTTTCAGATGATACCAATAATTAAGAAAGATAAAAATTTGGATGAATGGCAGATTGGAATTAATAAATTTATATGGGAAGGGAAAAAAGCGAGAGTCAAAATGAAAATAATGCAAGATACACGGGAAAGAGGAGGATTAAAAATGCCTAATTTAAAATTGTATTATGAAGCAGTTGTTCTTTCGGTATTAAGTGATTGGTTTAATTTGACGGAGGAAAGGATTTTGAATATAGAAGGTTATGATTTATTATATGGTTGGCATGCATATTTATTGTATGATAAGAAAGTAGATAAAGCTTTTAAGAATCATGTGTTGAGAATTTCTCTTCTCGTGTCTGGAAAAATATTATTATAAGTTAAATTACAAAATTCCTATATGGGCATGTCCTAGGCACGCAGTAGAGAATATAAATATAGAACAGGAACAAGAAATGATTACTTATAAAGATCTTTTATACAATGAGAGGAAATTTACAACTAAAATCTTTGGATACATTAAAAGAAGAAGGAGGAATTATACTTGGTTCCAATAGGGACGGTTAAAGGCTAGATGGAAAGAAGATCAGAAAATAGGTATCATTCAAAATGAAGAAAATTTGGTTAAACAAATTAGAAATCAAACTCAGGGGCATATAAAGAGATTGTATACTGTGTTGATAGAAATAGATTCTGAAAGAGATTTAATAAAGGATTGTATGATAAAATGGGCACAGAATATTCAAGAACCAATAATGTTGGAAACATGGGAAAAATTTGGGTTAGAAATGTTAAATTTACACAAGCGCAGAATTTAAGGAAAATTTTTATAAGATGTTTTATAGATGGCATTTAGATCCTAAGAAAATTATCATGTATGTATCCAGATATGCAAGCGAAATGTTGGAGATGTAATTGTGATGATGCTACATATTTTCATGTATGGTGGACTTGTAAGAAAATTAAGTCTTTCTGGATAAGAATCTGGTGGATTATGCAGAATGTTTTGAAGAAGAAGATAAAGTTCCTACATAATTTTTCCTTTTGGGAATAACAACGGACTGTACAGTGATTGAGACTAAGTTGATTTTGAACTTAATAACAGCAGCACGACTGTTGATTGGACAATATTGGAAGAAAAAAGAATTACCCACAATAGAAGAATGGATATTGAAAGTTTCCAATTTGGCTGAGATGGCTAAAATCTCAGCCTTCTTGAAAGATAGTACTCAAGAAAAATATTTAAATGAATGGAAGAACTGGATTGATTATATTCAAAATAGATATCAGATTAAGAAATTTCGGATTGCTTTTGAATGAAGGATGTTATTTTTGATTTTAATGGAAGAAGTCAGGTTATGTGAGAGAGAAAGATTATAATTGTGTTAGATTTTAAAAATTTAATGTATGACTGTTTTGTTTAAGGAACTATACCTTGTGTTTGCTCCGGGAAGTCCGGGGGGGGGGAGGGGGGTTTAGGAGGGAGGGGGGGAGGGGGAAAAAATTTAATTGTTGTAAAACTATTTTAATAAAAAAAAAAAAAATAACATAACATAATAAGAGAGTTGGAAGGGACCTTGGAGGTCTTCTAGTCCAACCCCCTGCCCAGGCAGGAAACCCTACACCATTTCAGACAAATGGCTAGCCAACATTTTCTTAAAAATTTCCAGTGTTGGAGCATTCACAACTTCTGCAGGCAAGTTGTTCCACTTATTGATTGTTCTAACTGTCAGGAAATTTCTCCTTAGTTCTAAGTTGCTTTTTTCCTTGATCAGTTTCCACCCATTGCTTCTTATTCTACCCTCAGGTGCTTTGGAGAATAGTTTGACTCCCTCTTCTTTGTGGCAACCCCGAGATATTGGAACACTGCTATCATGTCTCCCCTAGTCCTTCTTTTTTTATTAAACTAGACATACCCAGTTCCTGCAACTGTTCTTCATATCTTTTAGCCTCCAGTCCCTTAATTATCTTTGTTGCTCTTCTCTGCACTCTTTCCAGGGTCTCAATATGTTTTTTACATCGTGGCGACCAAAACTGAATGCAATATTCCAAGTGTGGCCTTATCAAGGCCTTATAAAGTGGTATTAACCCTTCACGTGATCTTGATTCTATCCCTCTGTTGATGCAGCCCAGAACTGTGTTGGCTTTTTTGGCAGCTGCTGCACACGGCTGGCTCCTATCTAAATGGTTGTCCACTAGGACTCCAAGATCCCTCTCACATCCCTCTCAAATACATGAGAGAGCCACCAAATGCAGCAAAGTCGGCCCATCCTATTTGGAAAGAACATATAAGATGTGATGGTAGAGCCAATTTGATCCAGTGGTTAAGGCACCAGGCTAGAAAACAAGAGAGCAAGTTCCCGCCTTAGCCATAAAAGCCGGCTGGGGGACTTTGAGCCAGTCGCTCCCTCTCAGTCTAACTCACCTCACAGGGTTGTTGTTTTTGTGTGTGGGGGGGGAAATACAGGTTGTCATCGACTTACAACGGTTCACTTAGTGACCATTCAAGCTTACAACGTCACCGAAAAAAGTGACTTATGACCATTTTTCACACTTGCGACCGTTGCTGAATTCTTACGATCATGTGACCAAAATTTGAACGCTTAGGCTTAGAATAACTTTATTGTCACTTTAGATGTAGACTAATTGGCATACATTAAAATGACATTTCATTGCATTCAGCTCTCAAAGGGTCACCAGCCCATAAACATGGCAAACAAACAAACAAACAAATAAATATTATGCACATACCCACATCTATTATATGACAGAATTGCTTGACAACTGGTTCCTATTTATGACCGTTGCAGTGTCCCCAGATCATGTGAACACACCTTTTGCCATCTTCTGACAAGCAAAGTCTATGGGGAAGCCTGATTCACTCAACAACCGGGTTACTCATCTAACAACTGCAAGGATTCATTTCACAAAGGTGGCAGAAAAAAGTCATAAAATGGGGAAAAACTCACTTAACAAATGTCTTGCTTAGCAACATAAATTTTGGGCTCTGTTGTGGTCATAAGTCAAGGACTACCGGTAGGAGGAGGAAATCTCAAAGGTGCTTTTTCAAAAAAGGCAACTAGACTGTTTTTCTCCTTGAAGGAGAAAAAGAAGAGGTTTCGCTTCCCACCCAAGAAGCTTCACAACACAACAACGTACGTGCACACTTTCAACCTAAGACTACCCTAAGGCAGAAGCTTGCCCACCCCAAGGATAAAACACCTGGGCACAAACTGAGCAATGTGATATAGGCAATCCAATGCAGGGAGATTTCTGCAGATCTGTGCATTGATGAAATGAAACAACCACTTCACAAGCGCCTGGCACAACCTAGGAGATCAGATCCATCAGGACAGGATTCAGCAGTCTGTCTGCATTGGAAAAACTAGGTCGAAGACTTCCGGTTTGGCACCGTAGGTGATGGCGGTGATCTTTACGATCACCAACCTCTGGATTATGTGGAATCGCTAGGACAGTTTAAATCTGCTGTCCAGCGGTTCGAAAAACCCTCTTTTCGGGAGAAGAAAAGATGGTGAGCTGAGGGCAGAGGTTGAATTTCCCTAAAGCCCCTGAGAAAAAAGGGGTTTGAAGGGTTAAGTTCCCTCCAGCAACCCGAAGTGCTCCAGATCCGAGGATTTTTCTGCTTTGGCGGAACCAATCACCACGACCAAACGCCGAGATTTATTTTGGACAATAAAGGATTATACCGGACAGAACGAAAGTGGGAGAACTTTATGCAAGTAGCCAAGCCAATTCCCCGATACTTTGTAACAAGTTTGAAAACAGCAAGAAAATGGAGGCGAATTGTTAACAAGTTAAGGAGTGGAAAGCGAAAGTGATACTTTCAGCGTTTGCCCTTGGTAAATTGCATGTTATTTGCTACTTCAACTCTTTAACTCTTTGCTGCCTAGAATCTAGGGGAGATTTTCTTTTTAAATATTGCTTTAAAAGACTGTGTTTCTCAGAGGTTAAGAAGATTTAAAGTGAATATTAAGTTGGAAATAAATAAATAATTTTATAGAAGATGGCAGCCAAACAATTAAAGTCTACTGTAACAAAGGGCTCTGGAATTTCATCAGCTGGTGCCTCTCCAGCTCATACAGCAGAGACTAGAACATTGAATTTAGAGGTGGTACAAGAGAACTTAAAAGACTTTATGCAAGAAAAATTTAAAGTAATAACTGATGAGATGCTGAAATGAAAGAGCAGATATCAGAAATTCAAGTGGGAAATAAAGAAGTTAAGGAAGGATTTGTAATTGCAGTACAAAGTTTGGCAACAAATGTGATTTTATTAGAAGAGGATATGGAAGAAATTAAGCAACATAATTCAAAATTAGATAATAAAATGGCTGAATTTCAAAGTAAAATGGAAAAAACAGATGATGAAATAGTTTTGATACAATATAGAAATATGGAATTTGCTCTAAGAATCCGTGGTCTGAAAGAGAATAAAGAAGAGAATTTAAGGGAAATTTTTTCTGAAGTATTTGCTGAGATATTAGCAGCTCGCCCAGCAGATGTGGCTTATCAAATTGATAAAATTTATCGTGTGAATTCTTGGATAGCAAGGCAAAAAAAGTTGCCAAGGGATGTTGTTATTTATTTTACAAATAGAACAGTGAGAAATCAGATCTTGCAAGCCTCACATAAGGGGGAGAAGATTCAGATTGCTGGTCAAGATATTTTAATATTAAAGGAAATTCCACCAAAAATGTTAAGGGCTAGGAAGGAATTTGCCTTCCTGGTGAATGAACTTAAAAAACGTCAGATTGAATATAGATGGGATATTCCAACTGGTATAATAGTATATTATGCAGGGAAAGTACATTGTCTCAATACAGTTGGAAAAGCAAGAGAATTTTATGTTGAGGCATTAAAAGTTGGAAGTCCTCCTCCATTGGAAGCTAGAAGAAGGGAGACTGAAGTGAAGGAAAGAGAAGTGAAGCAGGTACAAGAACAGATTGTGATGGAAGAAGATTTATTACAAGTGTTGGAAATACCTACGATGGGGTCAGACTCAAAAGAACAAAGGCTGACAAGAGCTGCTGCTAAACGCAAGGAACAAGAGATGAAGGCACAACAACAACTGGCAACTACTACAACGGAAATAGTGGGAGGAGCAAGGCCTAAAGCAAAATGTGATCTGTGGCTAGTGTTCCAAAAGTTTCCTTTGGCCGATAATGGCAATTAAACTATTATCTTGGAATGTTAATGGTTTGAATTCACCGCAGAAGAGAAGGAAAGTATTTCACTATTTGAAACAATTTAAAAATGACATTACCTGTTTACAAGAAACACATATTAGATCTTTAGACCAGAAATATTTGATAAATTCAAAACTGGGAGTACATTTTGTTGCCTCCTCTTTGGAGAAAAAAAATGGTTTAGTTATATATATAAAGAAGGATATATCAGCAAAATTAATTGAGGTGGATAAGCAAGGAAGATACATTGCTATTGAACTTTTGTTGGAGGGAAAGAAGACATTATTAATAGGAATTTATGCTCCGAATCAACAACAAGAAAATTTTTTCAAGTTTTTACATAAAAGAATAGTATTTTGGGATTATAAATCATATATATTAATGGGTGATTGGAATGGTGTGTTGGATACTCAAAAAGACAAAAAAAGTTTAAGGAAGATTTCAAGCCGGGCGAAATTACCAAAGGCTTTTTTTGAAATGATGGAGGACTTGGAATTAAGAGATATTTGGAGAGAACATAATACAGAAGAGAGGGATTTTACCTTCTTTTCTGACAGGCATCAATCATTTTCGAGGATTGATTTTATTTTGATTTCTAATGATTTGTACTCTAGAGTGAAGAAGACGAAGATTTGTTCAAGAACTCTATCTGATCATAGTCTGGTTTGGATTGAATTTGATCGGGAAAAGGAGGCTAGGAGATCATGGAGGTTGAATGAGAATTTGTTTAAATATGAACAAAATGTAAATGAATGTAAAAAGCAAATGAAAGAATTTTTTATTATGAATATGAAAAAAGAAACATCTATAGAGATCTTTTGGGACGCTAGTAAGGATTATATGAGAGGAAATCTTATACAAATGAATATTAAATATAAAAATAAACTGCAGAAAAAGAAAAAGGAATTGAAAGAGGAAATTAAAAAGAAAGAACAGTTATTGATAAATAGCCCAGGAAATAGTAAAATAAAAGAATCAATAAATATATTAAGAGGTCAGTTTAACATGTTGATGGCAGATCAAGTAGCAATTAATTTACAATATGTAAAACATAATACGTTCAATAATGCTAACAAGCCAGGAAGATGGCTTGCCTATTTAATAAGGAAAAAACAGAAATCACGAATGATTGATAAAATAAAATATAGGGGCAAGGAAGTGTATCAAAAGAATTTGATTAAAAAAGCGTTTTTAGAGTATTATACTAAGTTATATACTAGGGATATGATTGATGATACAGAGATAGAAAGATATTTACAACAACAAAATATTTGTGAGCTTAGAGAAAATCAAAGAGAAGAACTGAATCAATTAATTACTTCAGAGGAAATTTTGTTAGCAATTAAGCAAATTAAAATCGGTAAAGCACCAGGTACAGATGGTTTAACAGCTGTTTATTATAAAAATTTACAAAATGAGATGGTTGAACCACTTAAAGAGTTATTTAATAAAATTCAAATGGGAGGAGATGTTCCCCCTTCATGGAGGACAGCCTTTATTTCGTTAATACCGAAGGAAGATCGAGATGGTATTAAAGCAGAGAATTATAGGCCTATATCACTTTTAAATACTGATTATAAGATATTTGCCAAGATACTTGCTAATAGATTAATGCCAGTGATGAATCAAATAATTCATAATGATCAGTCAGGATTTATTAAGGGTAGGCAGATGAGATATAATGTGAGGCAAATTGTAAATTTACTTGAATATTTGGAACGAAACAACCAAGTCTCAGCGGCGGTTTTTTTTTTGGATGTTGAAAAAGCTTTTGATAGATTGGATTGGCAGTTTTTATTTAAAGTAATAGAAAAAATGCAATTTGGGGATTATTTTATCCATGCAATTAAAGCAATATATCAGAAGCAAACAGCACAAATAATAGTAAATGGTGGGTTAACAGAAACTTTTAAAATTGGGAAAGGGACGAGACAGGGATGTCCCCTGTCTCCATTACTTTTTATTTTAACTTTAGAAATTCTTCTGAATAAAATACGTGGCTCCGATCGAATAAAGGGAATTAGAGTTAAACATCAAGATTACAGATTAAGAGCTTTTGCAGATGACTTGGTTGTTACTGTATCTCAACCAATATACTCAGCTACTGGTTTAAAAGATATAATTGGTCAGTATGGCAAAGTATCTGGATTTAAGGTGAATCAGCAAAAGACAAAGATGATAATTAAAAATATGAATATACAACAAAAAGAAGAGTTAGAAAGAACTACAGGTTTTGAAATCGTTAAAAAGGTTAAATATTTAGGAATATATATTACAGCTTCAAATGTCAAATTATACAAAAATAATTATGAGGTATTGTGGCAGAAGGTATGGAAAGAAATGGAGAGTTGGAAGAAGTTACAACTATCCCTGTTGGGAAGAATAGCGGCTATAAAAATGAATGTTTTGCCCAGATTTCTATTTTTGTTTCAAATGATACCGGTGCTTAAGAATGACATCAAATTACAGGAATGGCAAAAGGGGGTTAATAACTTTGTATGGATGGGCAAAAAGCCAAGAATAAAATTAAAAATAATGCAGGCTATAAGGGAAAGGGGGGGGTCTTAAAATGCCTAATTTAAAATTGTATTATGAAGCAGTTGTCTTATCATTAATTACTGATTGGATTAATTTGACTGAGGAAAGAGTTTTGAATATAGAAGGTTATGGTTTGTTATATGGGTGGCATGCCTATTTATTATATGATAAGAAAGTAGATAAAATATTTAAAAATAATATAATTAGAAATGCATTATTGAGGGTCTGGAGGAAATATCAATATAAATTAGATGGAAAGATTCCAATATGGGCAATCCCGAGACACATGATAGAAAATATAAATATATATCAAAAGATGGAGGTAGTTACCTATAAAGAACTTCTTTGTATGGAAAAGGGGGAATTACAATTAAAATCCAGAGAAAAGATGGGGGAAGAAGGGAAAACTTATACATGGTTCCAATATGGACAATTACAAGCTAGATGGAAACTAGATCAAAAAATAGGTGTTAAGTAAACTGAGGATAATTTGTTAAAACAAATGAGAGATCAAGGCCAACAGCATATTAAGAGGTTGTATAATGTATTAGTAGAAATAGATTCAGAGACTGAACTGGTTAAGGATTGTATGATTAAGTGGGCACAAAATTTTCAGCAACTGATAATGTTGGAAACTTGGAAAAGAATTTGGGTGAGGAATGTTAAATTTACACAAGCGCAAAATATGAGAGAAAATTTTTATAAGATGTTTTATAGATGGCATTTAGACCCCAAAAAGTTGTCATGTATGTATCCTAATGTACAGGCTAAATGTTGGAGTTGCGATTGTGAAGATGCCACTTATTACCATATATGGTGGACTTGTAAAAAAGTTAAAGCATTTTGGATTAAAGTATGGTGGATTATGCAGAATATTTTGAAAAAGAAGATTAAGTTTACTCCGCAGTTCTTTTTACTAGGAATAATTATGGACTGTACAGTTATAGAGACTAAATTGATTTTGAACTTAATAACAGCCGCAAGACTTTTGATTGCTCAATATTGGAAGAAAGAAGAATTACCTACAATTGAAGAATGGACACTTAAAGTATCAAATCTGGCAGAAATGGCAAAAATCTCTGCTTATTTGAAAGACTATACACAAGAAAAATATATTTTAGAATGGAAAATGTGGATTGATTATATTCAGAATAAGTATCAGATAAAAAAATATCGAATAGCATATGAGTAAATTTAGGAAATATTTTGTATTAGATATATTTCTGAAGGAGAGGGGAATTGAGAGTGTGATTAAATGTGGAGAGACTAGAGGTTATAATTTAGGAATTATTTTAGATTATGATTGTTAGTTTTGATACCCTGCATTTTGTTCTGGGAAGTCGGGGTGGGGGGCGGGGGGTATGGGGGAGAGGAATTGGGGGAGGCTAGAGATGGAGTGATGGTGAATGTACAGGGATTATTGAAGATGTATAAATATAATTAATGTAGGGTCGGGTCTGCCCAGTTACCATTTTAGAACGGTGGGGAGGGAGAAAAAAGGAGAGAGTAGGAGGTAGGAAAGAGGAGAAGAGGAAGGAAGAGGGGTAGAAGAGGGAGAAGGAGTGTAGGGTGGAGGGAGGAGAGGATGTAGATAAGAGAAGGAGAGGAAGGTTTGGAAAGAAGGCAGAAGAAGGTAGAAGAGGGAAGAGAGTTAAAAAGGGGGGTGGTGACTGGGCAAGCCCGACTAATTGTATATAATTGTACATTGGATGAATTATTTGATATGAATGTAAAAATAAAACTTTTTTTATAAAAAAAAAAAAAAAGGAAAGACCAAGGTCACCCTTTTGAAGAGAGCAAACCAGTGGTGGGATTCAGCCAGTTCGCACCACTTCGGGAGAACCGGTTGTTAACTTTCTGAGCAGTTTGGTGAACTGGTTGTTGGAAGAAATCATTAGGGCAGAGAACTGGTTGTTAAATTATTTGAATCCCACCCCTGGAGCAAACTCCACACTTTGCAAAGGGAAGACCATTGGTTTGAAAGAGGGCTAAAAGAGTCCATCTATGTCAGAATTTAACAACCCTCCCAGAAGGGGAGGAATAAGACACTAACTATCTGGTGTCTACAATGCAGACCAGCAATTCTAATAAGATTTCACAACCATTTGCACCAATGGTGAAATCCAAATTTTTTTACTACTGGTTCTGTGGGCGTGGTGTGGCTTGGTGGGCATGGCAGGGGAAGGATACTTCAAAATCCCCATTCCCACCCCACTCTGGAGCCAGCCAGAGGTGGTATTTGCCAGTTCTCTGAACTACTCAAAATTTCTGCTACCGGTTCTCCAGAACCTGTCAGAACCTTCTGGACTTCACCCCTGATTTGCACTCCGATTCAGGTGATCCTGAGGGCATCGATAAATCCCCCAAGTGGCCTCAACAGCTCCCAGAGAGAGTGCTAACAACTATCTGACTGCCAAGAGATATAACCATCCCCTCCCCCCTCCCATCATCCTCTCAGAACCTCCCATCCATCCCCCCCCATCCAGTCTCAACTGTCGGTACCTCTCCTTCCGTCCTCCCACCATCACAGCTGAGGACGTTTTTTGGACTGGAAGGCCAAGGATCCTCTTCCTGAAGGGAAAAAAACCCAGCCCGGTTGTCTTTTTAAAAAGCACCTTTGAGACAACTGTGACCTGGGAGACTGAGAATCTCTATGGCCATTGAGGAGGAGAAAGGTGTGTTGGAAACGTTCCCTGAATTAGGTTACTTGGAAAAATAATCATGGCGGAATGGCAGCAAGCAAAGGCATGTGGGAATGTCATGGGAAATGGGAAAGACCTCGGGAGATGTGGCCAAGAGATCAATCATTAAGAAACAGTGCTGGCCACAACTGGATAGTGGGTGGGACAAAAGTGTCATAAGAGACCTTCCTTAGTTTCTCAGGTTGTAAAAAAGGCGGGGGGGGGGAGGGGGGGAGAAGTGTATTTTCAGACTTGCAAGTTTGATGATGGCTTTACGGAGCAGACCAGATAGGAAACATGGCCAGAGGAACTCATTCTATTTTATAAGTTTAAAAGTACATCCCCCACCGGTCTCTGTTATAGTCTGAGAAACTGGGAAGGGTCTCTTCTGAACTTTTTGCGCAGTTCAGTATCCAGCTGTGGTCTGTGCTGACTCTTCTCTTAGTTTTTTCCATCTTTTGTCACCCTGCAGTGCAATGCTTATGACTGGCTTCTTAATTCATAAATGTCAAAAGGAGAATATACAATTTCATTATCAGAGAAAACCAGAACTTAGGGTAATTTGGTGAAATGGGCAACTGTACAAATCGTATAAATTACAATAGCACTTTAACATATACGGATCCGTAGTGCTTTTACAGCACTATCTAAGCAGTTTACAATGTCGGCAAATTAGCCCCAACAAGCTGGGTCCTCATTTTACTGAGTTGGATGGAAGACTGAGCCACCTTTGAGTCTTTTCAGGATTGAACTCCAGGCTGTGGGCAGAGTTAGCCTGCAATACTGCATTCTAACCACTACATCACCAGGGGTTAAATAAATCCTCCACTGTATATATTTAAAATATTAAACTATGTAGATCTTCAATTAATGTTGTTTGTGGAACAAACAATGGGGAACAATGCAATACAATGCCACACTTTTTGAAATGATTCATTTGTGGAAAACTCAGCTGAGTTTGACCTTACAAGATACAAATTATTTATTAATAACATTGGCTGATGAAGTAACCGAATGACAGAAGATTACACAATCAAAGAATTAGTACATAGTTCTACTTAGTATTAAGTTTAAACTATAAATAACATCTGCAGGTGTGCAACATAACGTAGAGATATTACATTTATACTAGGAATAGGGGCTATTTTTAATTGCATTGTGCAATTTAAGTACAAAGGTTTCTATTCAGATATCCGGTGCATTTTTTTTCAGGCAGAGCAAATCTGGACATCTTGAATTTGTCCTTTTACAATTTCCTATGTCCTTGAGATATGACCTTTCATCTTTTGATGCCATTCTGATTTATGAAAGTGTCCCTAGGTTTTAAGAAATGGGAAGATGGGCAAGCACTGTGCAAATAGGATTTTACAAAACTGACAAGAGGACAGAGTTGGCCTATTAAGCAAAACTACAAATATGGCATGTCCCTTGCATAGACAGACTCTCCAAAGGTTTGTTTCTAAGGATGCTGAACTGAAGAACTACAATTATAGCTGTGCATAAGTAATAATGGCTAAACAAAGGAAGTTATATTAAAATATCTGCATTATAAAAAAAAAGAAAAGAGAATAACTAGTTTTGTGAAAAAATCTGGAGAAATACGGCCCAGAAATTGATATCTGAACCTTAACCATAGTAGGTTTACTATGTAAAATTAAGTAGGGCTCTGTTTAAAAATAAAGGTAGTGGGAATGAACTGTTACTAATGTAGTAGCAGCTATTCTTTGGAATGAGGTATTCCCCCCCGCCCTCAAAGATCAGAGTGGCTCCAACCCTCCTAGTGTTTTGGGAGCCTTGAAGGCTTGGCTGTTTGCCCAGTCAGTCCCTTCTGAGCAGGGGTGAAATCTGAACTGGTTTATTATCAGTTCGCTGGCTGCGCATGCAAGGTGCCAAAAGGAAGCATTGGGTAAGTAGAACAGTGCGCGTGTGGGCGGGGGGATGATCAGCTGTGGCGCGCAATCTTTTTTTTTACTTTTAAAAGCATTTTTTTTTGCCTTTACATCTTTTAGTAAAAGAACCTTTTGCTTCAACCAAATGGAGTTGAGGGTCTTTCTTTCCTAAGGGATCAGATTGAGGCAGGTCTGACAGCATCTGGCATAATGTGAAAAACATTGTCATGCATGGTAGACTTGTGAAAAACAACAACACAAAACTAGGTACATTACATATGATACTGCAAATAATTTTCTGAAATAACATTTCAAATGAAACTGGGACTTTTCTTATTAAAACTTATAGACAATCACTAAAAAAGGTTTCATGGACTATTATTTTTATATATCATAACTGCAGCAAGGTTATTATCAAGCACAGGAAAGTCAGGAAGTCCAGGCAATCCAAATGAATATAAAGATTTATTGCAAACTTATGCTCTCGCCAAGAATCTGACATAGTAACAGTCAAAGCAAATATGCAGGAGATAAGAGTCAATGGAATTCAAGGTGGGCTGTAATTAGATCTCTTGTGGGCATGAAGGGACTTGAGACTGATAACACATTTGATCCCTCCTTCAGGCTCGGCCTGGTCATCTTCTAGAGTTATTATATACACAAAGACAGAAGATGAATTATACTGTATGTTAGAAAGATCTACAGAAACAAGACAAAGAAAGGCTATCTAGGGAATGGTCAGATAAGTGAGGGCATAGTCTGCATAATGAGTGGAGGAGAAAGTGGTTGAGAAGGAACCCGCTCTTGCTTCTCCGCCTGTAAAGGAGACGGTGGAATCTTTGTACTTTCAGACTTGCAGGATTCTGATAATGGAGCCTTACAGTAGAGCCAGCTCATCGGGTCACGATTCCTGTCCGGTGAATCTGGGATTGCTGACAAAATTAGGTCTTATATGTCTGATAGCAAGTATCTGTTCTCTTGGAACATCATAATTTAATTAAATGGGATCCACATATGAATTATATGTGTTTATTAATTATAAATTAATCTGAGATGGACACAACATTTTAACGATAAAGAGACAGTGGAGATGTGAATTATAGAATTTTGGTGTTAAGATTCCCATCCAATCTGATTCAACCATTCCTCTTTCTTGGGTTTTGTTGTTGTTGTTGTTGTTCAAATGGCAGCCTCCATTGATTCTATAGCGATTGTTAAGGTAACAAGAGAATAATTCCTTGTTTTGATAGGAATTCCATCTGGGTTGGGTTAGGCTTCCACAGTCATCCCCAAATGGAAGCTCTGCAAAGCTACTAAGATTAGAGCTCTCAAGATTTTCTGTTGACATATAAGAATGGAAAATTTAGATTTAGATGTTCCAATGAGATAACTCAACAGGTCCTTCATAAAAAAAAAGTCAGGTAAAGATCGTGAATGCTGTATCTTTTTGTTCTGGTAGACCATATGGTTGTGGCTGCTTAGTTTGTTGCCATTTTTTGCTCAGCAGTATGAGAATGCAACAATGAATATTATAAGATATGGATAAGCTGTTGCAACTTTCTGGAATTTCTTACGGTATCCTGGATCCTTTGTTATGTTATAGTAGGAATTAGTATAGATTTTATGTGTGTACTCTAATCTATGACATTAAAGGGAGATACATGGGAAACACTGAAATCAATTTCTAGACTTCACAGTCTATAAAAATAACCAATATCTTTTATATTGATAGTCCTTTGCACATATAGCAAAGCAACAATATAGTACAGCATTAAATTATACCAAAATGAAATCAAAACTAAAAGCTGCAGGCTCTAAGATGCTTAAGGAATGGCATTAAGAATAGAATGGAGCAGAACAGAATAAAGGGAGGTAAGTGGCTGAAATACTAAGATCCATGTACAAGAGGAAGTGGCCCACGCAGAGGTTTCATGGGACCTCATCATCCTAGAGGAGAATATATTGGAGCAGCTGCTAAGAGAAGCCTAGGCAGCTACTGTACATCAGGATTTGGAGAGAAGCTTCAGTCCTCAATTGAGGATGCCAAACATGATAGTGAGTCCCCCCCACCTCAAGGTAGCTGAATCAAAAGCAAGAGGCAATCTCTCGCAGATCCTTCATGAAGAGCAAAGTCAGTAAAAGCATTGTCCAGACCGAAGTGCCCTCTTTCCTTCCTCTAGATCCCATTCCCTGAAACCTCCTTTAATCTCCAGGAGCAGGACAAAACTTCTCCAGTGGGTGGAAAGTCCCTGCAAAGACCCCTCAGATGGAAAAGAGAGGAAGTTGCAGAGAATTGCCTTTAGAACAGGGGTCTCCAACCTTAGTAACTTTAAGGTTTGTGGACTTCAACTCCCAGAGCAAAGCTGGCTGAGGAACTTTGGGAGTTGAAGTCCACAAGCCTTAAAGTTATTAAGGTTGGAGACCTCTGCTTTAGAAGGTGTTTTTGTCCAGCAGAGAATTTGGAAGGTTGTCTGAATTGACAGTGTCAATAAGAAATGGGAGCCTGATTGGCTCCCGGTTTGGTACCATAGGTGATGGTGGCGATCTTTACGATCGCCAACCTCTGGATTATGTGGAATCGCTAGGACAGCTTAAATCTGCCGTCCAGCGGTTCGAAAAACCCCTTCTTTGGGAGAAGAAGAGGAGGTGAGCTGCAGGTGGATAAGCAAGGAAGATATATTGCTATTGAGCTTTTGTTGGAGGGAAAGAAGACATTATTAATAGTTTATGCTCCGAATCAACAAGAAGAAATTTTTTTCAAGTTTTTACATATAAGAATAGTATTTTGGGATTATAAATCATATGTATTAATGGGTGATTGGAATGGTGTGTTGGATACTCGAAAAGACAAAAAAAGTTTAAGGAAGATTTCAAGCCGGGCGAAACTACCAAAGGCTTTTTTTGAAATGATGGAGGACTTGGAATTAAGAGATATTGGAGAGAACATAATACAGAAGAGAGGGATTTTACCTTCTTTTCTGACAGGCATCAATCATTTTCGAGGATTGATTTTATTTTGATTTCTAATGATTTGTACTCCAGAGTGAAGAAGACGAAGATTTGTTCAAGAACTCTATCTGATCATAGTCCGGTTTGGATTGAATTTGATCGGGAAAAGGAGGCTAGGAGATCATGGAGGTTGAATGAGAATTTGTTTAAATATGAACAAAATGTAAATGAATGTAAAAAGCAAATGAAAGAATTTTTTATTATGAATATGGAAAAAGAGACCTCTATAGAGATCATTTGGAACGCTAATAAGGCTTATATGAGAGGAAATCTTATACAAATGAATATTAAATATAAAAATAAACTGCAGAAAAAGAAAAAGGAATTGAAAGAGGAAATTAAAAAGAAAGAACAGTTATTGATAAATAGCCCAGGAAATAGTAAAATAAAAGAATCAATAAATATATTAAGAGGTCAGTTTAACATGTTGATGGCAGATCAAGTAGCAATTAATTTACAATATGTAAAACATAATACGTTCAATAATGCTAACAAGCCAGGAAGATGGCTTGCCTATTTAATAAGGAAAAAACAGAAATCACGAATGATTGATAAAATAAAATATAGGGGCAAGGAAGTGTATCAAAAGAATTTGATTAAAAAAGCGTTTTTAGAGTATTATACTAAGTTATATACTAGGGATATGATTGATGATACAGAGATAGAAAGATATTTACAACAACAAGATATTTGTGAGCTTACAGAAAATCAAAGGGAAGAATTGATTCAATTAATTACTTCAGAGGAAATTCTGTTAGCAATTAAGCAGCTTAAAATCGGTAAAGCACCAGGTACAGATGGTTTAACAGCTGTTTATTATAAAAATTTACAAAATGAGATGGTTGAACCACTTAGAGAGTTATTTAATAAATTTCAAATGGGAGGGGATGTTCCTCCTTCATGGAGGACAGCTTTTATTTCGTTAATACCGAAGGAAGATCGAGATGGTATCAAAGCAGAGAATTATAGGTCTATATCACTTTTAAATACTGATTACAAAATATTTGCCAAGATACTTGCTAATAGATTAATGCATATAATGTGAGGCAAATTGTAAATTTACTTGAATATTTGGAACGAAACAACCAAGTCTCAGCGGCACTCTTTTTTCTGGATGCTGAAAAAGCCTTTGACAGATTGGATTGGCAGTTTTTGTTTAAAGTAATAGAAAAAATGCAATTTGGGGATTTTTTATCCATGCAATTAAAGCAATATATCAGAAGCAAACAGCACAAATAATAGTAAATGGTGGGTTAACAGAAACTTTTAAAATTGGGAAAGGGACGAGACAGGGATGCCCCTTGTCTCCATTACTTTTTATTTTAACTTTAGAAATTCTTTTGAATAAAACACGTGGTTCCGATCGAATAAAGGGAATTAGAATTAAACATCAAGATTATAGATTAAGAGCTTTTGCAGATGACTTGGTTGTTACTGTATCTCAACCAATATACTCAGCTATTGGTTTAAAAGAAATAATTGGTCAGTATGGTAAAGTATCTGTATTTAAGGTGAATCAGCAAAAGACAAAGATGATAACTAAAAATATGAATGTACAACAAAAAGAAGAGTTAGAAAGAACTACAGGTTTTGAAATCGTTAAAAAGGTTAAATATTTAGGAATATATATTACAGCTTCAAATGTCAAATTATACAAAAATAATTATGAGGTATTGTGGCAGAAGGTATGGAAAGAAATGGAGAATTGGAAGAAGTTACAACTATCCTTGCTGGGAAGAATAGCAGCTATAAAAATGAATGTTTTGCCCAGGTTTCTATTTTTGTTTCAAATGATACCAGTACTTAAGAACAATATCAAATTACAGGAATGGCAAAATGGGGTTAATAATTTTGTATGGATGGGCAAAAAACCAAGAATAAAATTAAAAATAATGCAGGATGCAAGGGAAAGGGGGGGTGTCTTAAAATGCCTAATTTAAAATTATATTATGAAGCAGTTGTCTTATCATTAATTACTGATTGGATTAATTTAACTGAGGAAAGAGTTTTGAATATAGAAGGTTATGGATTGTTATATGGGTGGCACGCCTATTTATTATATGATAAGAAAGTTGATAAAATATTTAAAAATAATATAATTAGAAATGCATTATTGAGGGTTTGGAGGAAATATCAATATAAATTAGATGGAAAGATTCCAATATGGGCAATCCCGAGACACATGATAGAAAATATAAATATATATCAAAAGATGGAGGTAGTTACCTATAAAGAACTCCTTTGTATGGAAAAGGGGGAATTACAATTAAAATCCAGAGAAAAGATGGGGGAAGAAGGGAAAAATTATACATAGTTTCAATATGGACAATTACAAGCTAGATGGAAATTAGATCAAAAAATAGGTATTAAGCAAACAGGATAATTTGTTAAAACAAATGAGAGATCAAGGTCAACAGCATATTAAGAGGTTGTATAATGTATTAGTAGAAATAGACTCAGAGACTGAATTGGTAAAGGATTGTATGATTAAGTGGGCACAAAATTTTCAGCAACCAATAATGTTGGAAACTTGGGAAAGAATTTGGGTGAGGAATGTTAAATTTACACAAGCGCAAAATATGAGAGAAAATTTTTATATGATGTTTTATAGATGGCATTTAGACCCCAAAAAGTTGTCATGTATGTATCCTAATGTACAGGCTAAATGTTGGAGTTGCGATTGTGAAGATGCCACTTATTACCATATATGGTGGACTTGTAAAAAAGTTAAAGCATTTTGGATTAAAGTATGGTGGATCATGCAGAACATTCTGAAAAAGAAGATTAAGTTTACTCCACAGTTCTTTCTACTAGGAATAATTATGGATTGTACAGCTATAGAGACTAAACTGATTTTGAACTTAATAACAGCCGCAAGACTTTTGATTGCTCAATATTGGAAGAAAGAAGAATTACCTACAATTGAAGAATGGACACTCAAAGTATCAAATCTGGCAGAGATGGCAAAAATTTCTGCTTATTTGAAAGACTATACACAAGAAAAATATATTTTAGAATGGAAAATGTGGATTGATTATATTCAAAATAAGTATCAGATAAAAAAATATCGAATAGCATATGAGTAAATTTAGGAAATATTTTGTATTAGATATATTTTTGAAGGAGAGGGGAATTGAGAGTGTGATTATATGTGGAGTGACTAGAGATTATAATTTAAGATTTATTTTGGATTATGATTGTTAGTTTTGATACCCTGCATTTTGTTCTGGGAAGTCGGGGGGGTGGGTGGGGGGTAAGGGGGAGGGGAACTGGGGGGGGGTTGAGGGTAGAGGATGGAATGATGGTTAATGTACAGGGATTATTGAAGATGTATAAATATAATTAATGTAGGGTCGGGTCTGCCCAGCTACCATTTTAGAATGGCGGGGAGGGAGAAAAGAGGAGAGAGTAGGAGGTAGGAAAGAGGAGAACAGGGGTAGAAGAGGGAGAAGGAAGGTGTAGGGTGGAGGGAGGAGAGGATGTAGATAAGAGAAGGGGAGGAAGGTTTGGAAAGTAGAAGAAGGTAGAAGAGGGAAGAGAGTTAAAAGAAGCGGTTGGTGACTGGGCAAGCCCGACTAATTGTATATGACTGTACATTGGATATGAATGTAAAAATAAAACTTTTTTATTAAAAAAAAAAAGAAGCAACAAAAAAAAAAGGAAAAAGAAAGAAATGGGAGCCTTAAAGTTGATCATTCACTGTCCGGAAAAGCTTCTTTTATGACCTAAGCTGTGACACTCAACTGGGGTAGGTCACAATGGTGTTAACTGTCAGCTTTGGAAGCCATTCTAGGCCGGAAGCTTCCGTGCTGCCACTTTCTCCTGTGTGGGAAAGTAGGAGGGGGGATTTAGTAGAGGGGTTGCCATTAGACATCATAAGATTCTTCCTGTCAGTCAAGGTCAGGCCAATCCTGCATCTGGAGAAGGAGTGGTCGGAGTAGTGTCTCAAGATGGGACGGTTGGAGCATGTCATCGGCAGAGGAGTCAGGGGACGGTTTTGATTTACTGAGGTTAACTTCATCACCATGCATGTCTTTGACCATGCAGAGTCTCAAACTTGGCAACTTTAAGACTTGTGGACCTCAACTCCTAGAATTCTGGGAGTTGAAATCAACAAATCTTAAAATTGCCAAGTTTGGAGACCTCTGATGCAGAGAAACACCCAGAGGGAACCGAGAGCACTTGGAAGGGCACCAACCCAAGGAAAGCCAACCCTACACACAGAGTGAAGTCTAGTACTCCAACGGTGAAGCTCCCTTCTTTTTTTTTTTATTTGAAAAAGTTTTACAAAACTTTTTTCTCCCCTGTTTCCCCCCTCCCCCCTACCAACCCCTCCCCCCCCCGACTTCCCAGAACAAACACAAGGTATAGATGAAGCTCCCTTCTTGAAGGATGTGATATGGGCAACAGGAGATATCCTGGGTAGTGGTGGTGAACAATTTTCTTTTTTCATTCTAATTGCTCTTTCACAATTAAGACTTTTGAGGGGGGAAAGGCAGAACAGGGAACTAGGAAAAAAAGGGGGTGTAAGAAAAATACTGGACAAAAGGAGAACGTATCAATCAATAAACAGAGTTATCAATTAGCATAATGAGAAGTTCAGGGAATTGATTTAATGAATTACCTGAATGGAGTATATTAAGATTTTTTAAAAAAGAAGCAGATTCTATAAGCAAGATGTTAATATTGATATTGTATATTACAATTCATTGGAGAAGTGCATATAAATGTATAGAAAAGAAAAAAAATCAGTAAAACCATTCTTAAAAATTGCTCAATTTCAAATTCCATCCGATCTGAATTTGATTTTTTTCTGATGATACAACTAAAATCCATAATTCTCCCTTTCTAATACCTGTATTTCCCTTAGACTGTACTGCATAATCTATAAGAGTGATGCATTTATATCATTTGGTGCCTTTACCTTATGTATTTTTTAATGTTTTTATGGGTATCCAAGGAAGAATTATAAAGAAGGGCGCAAAGTACATTCAAAGATTTGCAGGGAATGGATTTCCAGGTTTAGTTATTCAGATTAGAATTCTAGGTATAACAGGTTCTACAACTACTGTCTTCATGTTGGATGAAAAATATTTTCCTACTTCAAATCCAACTTGAAGGCTTAGGTTGTAAGGATAGTACAATATTGGATTCTTCATTTGCTTCCTTTTTATTTTGGTATGCATCAGTCACAAAAATCAAGTATTTTTATTATTGTAATGACCTTTTCCAGGAGGAAAGGACAGAGAAACTGAGCATCAATGAGTCGAGGGCAATGCCAAGAAGGTGACTGCTGGAACAAAGACAGGTTTGTCAGAAACTTTCAGAATGCAAGATTGGCAAGATTGTAGCTGATAGACCATAGTCAAGTGACTCCCTCCTCCTCTGTCCAAAAGCATTTTCATAGCTGAAATTAAATTGCATCCAGTTTTGGTTGCCACGATGTAAAAAAGATGTTGAGACTCTAGAAAGAGTGCAGAGAAGAGCAACAAAGATGATTAGGGGACTGGAGGCTAAAACATATAAAGAACGGTTGCAGAAACTGGGTATGTCTAGTTTAATAAAAAGAAGGACTAGGGGAGACATGATAGCTGTGTTCCAATATCTCAGGGGTTGCCACAAAGAAGAGAGAGTCGGGCTGTTCTCCAAAGCACCTGAGGGTAGAACAAGAAGCAATGGGGGGAAACTGATCAAGGAAAGAAGCAACTTAGAACTAAAGAGAAATTTCCTGACAGTTAGAACAATTAATAAGTGGAACGACTTGCCTGCAGAAGTTGTGAATGCTCCAACACTGGAAATTTTTAAGAAAATGTTGGATAACCATCTGACTGAGATGGTGTAGGGTTTCTGCCTGGGCAGGGGGTGGGACTAGAAGGCCTCCAAGGTCCCTTCCAACTCTGTTGTTATATTATATTGTATTAAATAAAAAGTCTTGGGAGGCCGTGGAAAATCTTTGGAAAAGGGAAAACAGAGCCCAGTGCAAAGAATTATCAGGTTATTAAGCCAAACCCTGTGTACACCAGGGGTCTCCAGCCTTGGCAACTGTAAGGCTTGTGGACTTCAACTCCCAGAATTCCTTAGCTAGCAAAGTTGGCTGAGGAATTCTGGCAGTTAAAGTCCACAATTCTTACAGTTGCCAAGGTTGAAGACCCCTGATGTACACAACTGTATCTGCTCCCCTTTGTGACATGACTGTGTTTGCTTGAGGCACAATCCGGGTCATTGGCGCAGCCCACTTCATAAAAGTCCACTTCACCATCACATGTGCCACTAGCTCAACCTCCATATTTAATATGCTTAATTTCAAGACACTGAATTTGAATGCTACCTCTTTCTTCGTAGGGGAACTCCAAAATGGTTGACATAGTATAAACCAAAGATGGATTAGTAAAGGACTGCTGGAAAGAAAAGAAAAGTTTACTGGAGAACTTGAGGAGGAGGACAGCACATTTGAAGCTTGAAACCCTCTGAGCCCGAGGACTGAAGTTGGCTGATGTCTGGAAAATAAACCTACCTGAAGATGGTTGATGGACACTGCATAGAAATCCATGAGCTGAACTCAGGGAATGGATGCAGTGCGACAAAGTGCTTGTGGGCAGTGTGGATCATCCCAGAGCGGAGGTAGGCTCCAGGGTGCGTGTGTGTAAATGGCAGTTCTAAAATGTGGTGACAGAGAGAAGTGTCATGCAGGCTTAGTCTGGTATGGTTGCAGTATGGAAGGATAAACCCTAACCCTAATCCATACCACATTTCAGACATCAATAGAATTGAACGTGTCCAGAAATACTTTAAAAGAAGAGTTCTCCACTCCTCTGAATACAACAAAATACCTGATGCCACCAAACTTGAAATCTTGAATTTAGAAAACTTAGAACTCTGCCACCTTCGGCATGACCTGAGTATAACTCATAAAATCATCTGCTACAATGTCCTTCCTGTCGAAGAATACTTCAGCTTCAACCACAACAATACAAGAGCACACAATAGATTTAAATTTAAAGTGAACTGCTCCAATCTTGATTGTAGAAAATAAGACTATAGAAACAGAGAGTTGTTAATACCTGGAAGGTACTACCTGATTCTGTGGTCTCTTACCAAAATCCCCAAAGCTTTAACCAAAGACTATCTACTGTTGACCTCACCCCATTCCTAAGAGGTCTGTAAGGGGCGTGCATAAGAGCACCAGCATGCCTACCGTTCCTGTCCCAATATTCCCTTTCGCTGTATCCAATTCCTATGTTTATTTCATGCTTATACTTATATATATTGTTGCGTTTGACAAATAAATACATAAATACATAAATACATACATAAATACATAAATACATAAATACATAAATAGATATTGAAAGAAAAACTGGATATTCATGGGGGAAAATAATGAAACAAAAATAAAAATGAATTTTGGCTGGTGGATATCTTTGGGAGATGCAGATTTCAGATGTGCAGGTAACCACAGCTATCTATGCTTTCTTTGCAGCATGCCTCTTCACACACCAAGTTCTTCTACGAGGGAAGATGGGAATGGAGCATGACTCAGCACTCATTAAGGCCTGCCCCTCCCTTCCTTCTGTTGCCTCCGCCTATCCAATCTTCTGATGCGAGGATTACTCCAATCAGCTGTTCTTGGGAGTAAACCCTCCTCAGGCTCACCTGCTGTGGAGGAGGGGGAGGGGTCTAGCTGCTCCGTTTGCCTGGGCATGGAGTCAGGGCTGGGGCAGGGAGATGCTCCTTCTTCTGCAGTTTGTGTGGGCATGGAGCCAGGACTTGGGCCGGGAGGCATACATTCCTCAGTGTTGGGGAGCAGGTAAGAAGGCCCCGGCTGCTCTGAGGGCGGGCAAGACACAACACCGACAATGGAGCATCGATGAACAGAAGGCAATAATGGTCAAACGTGCGATGGCTGATAGAAAGGCAAGTTTACTGGAAAGTTTCTAAGTGGGATGGGAAGATTGTAGCTACTGTACCGTCGTCATGTAGTTTCCTTCCACTTTGTACTCCCCCGAGCCGTTCTCTCAATTTGAAAGTTTGCAAAGAAGTGTATGGAATTATCCCCACCACCATTGAGTTATAGAAGATACCATTGTGTCCTGGAAGGAATCAGGCTGTCCTGTCTATAGGCAAGAAGAAACCCAGTTGTATGGAAAGACATGGAGCTAACCCAGTCCGTGAGCTGGCCCCCTGCATACAGCCATTTCATCGATTGATTGTTGAGGTGTAAGCAAGGTGGTGTCGATGCTTAACCCCTCGATACCATTTTTTCCTCTGAAATGAAAGAAAAGTTTTGGAAAGCCCTATTGCTGCTTGAATCGGGCCGATGTCCTTGAGAAGTCTGTCCATTTGCATAGCTGATTTCTGATTTCTGCAGGCACCACAGTGCCACAGTCTTGCAGGTTTCAGGTTAGCCTCCATTTAGTGGCATCTGAGCGGCGTTCCCCAGCCCATCCCGATCTCTGCCGAAGGTTGAGGTTTCTTCTTGGGGACAGAATTAGGACAAATTTAAGTGGACCTTTGAAAGAGGGTTTCTCGGAAGGGGAAGGGGCTATTCCTGCTAAAATGGGGATGTTTGACCGATCCCCCAGAGGAAGCGAGCCCTATTCTGAATCTGCTCCATAGGCTCATGAGGAAGTTTTTGCAAAGCAAAGCTAGCAACTTGCCTCCAGGGAGCTGTAGCCCAAGTATATCCCTTTTCCATCGCTCTTTATTTATTTTTTTGTCCCCCATTTCTCATTCTAAGGGCAATCCTCCTCCCAAGGCTCAGGGATACAGGGTAAAACCCTCCCAGAAGGTCTTTGGAATCCTTTTCCAATACCGGCCCCGAACACCACCGAGGGAGGCCATGGAACCTCTTTGCAAAAGAGAAACAGAACCTGGTTCCTAGACTTACCTGGTTCTTAAGCCAAACTCCATGGACAGAGCGGTATCTGTTCCCCTTCATGCCATGATTGTGTTTGTTCTGGCCACAGTCAGGGCCATTGACAGCTCACAGAACTAAAGGCCCACTTTACATGCAGCACTAGCCAATCCAGCCTGGGTAAGGTCTCCGTCATTCATGTCCTTTCTTTGCAGAAAGTTTCTTCGGCCAGTTTCTTCAGAAGGGAACTTCTTCAGCAACTAAAGTCAACTCAGAGGAGCCCAAAGGTGGAGCAGAAGAGACGGGATTGAAAGGCAAGTTCTCTAGAAGACTTGCTGAGTGGAACGGCTCATTTGCAGCATGTACCCTCTATCCACCATGGCCTGAAGCAGGCTGACGTCCGGAAGACGGACCTAGCAAAAGCTGGCCGATGGACGCTGTGTAGAAATTGATGAATCGAAGCTGGTGCATAATTGTGAATGGATGGAGTGTGACTGTGCGTGCGGATGGGTGGTGTGGAACATCCCAGAGTGGATGCAGCCCGCAGTGTGCTTTTGTGTATGCGTCTGAGTTAGTGAATGTGTTCGTGGTAAACGAGAGAAGCTGGCGTCGGCTCAGTCTGATGCGGGGCAGCATGCGAGTATAAGCCCTAGGCCCAGCTTCGCGGGGTCTTGTGGTGCTGCGAATGGAGATAAGTGTCCTTAGGAGGCGGAATGAAAGGAAACCGGTGGAAATGATTGGAGGAAACCAGTGGAATTTGGCAGCGGTTGCTGAGGTACCGTGATCCGGACTGAGGCTGGGGGATGTCTTTGGGAGATGGAGATAGTGAATAAGAGGAAGGGCCCTCTGTACTCAACATGCAGTACTCAACAGAACTACATCCAGATGGAGGGAATTTAGCAGTGGGGTACTCCAAGGTTCCATTTTAGGCCCAGTGCTCTCCGATATCTTCATAAACAATGTAGATGAGAGAATTGAAGGGGCGCTCATCAAATTGACAGGCAAATTTGACAGATAAAAGTAAAGGTTTACACCTAGGTAAGAAAAAGCAACTGAGAAGGTATCCAACGGGTGAAACCTGACTTAACGTCAGTAACCAAAAGAGGGAGCTTGGAGTCGTAGTGACCAATCACTTAAATATGAGACAACAGTGTGCGGATGCAGGGAAAAAAAGCCAATGCAATCCTAGGATGCATTAATAGATGGATAGAATCAGGATCAGGTGTAGCTCTAATACTGGTTTTCAAAGTAAGACCAGAATTGGAATACGGTCAGCACAATACAGAAAAGATGCTGACACTCTGGAAAAAATGCAGAGAAGAGAAAGAAAAATTATTGAGGGGGGGGCAGTGTTTGGAGGCTAAAACGTAGGAAGAATGCTTACAGGATTAGACTATGTCTAGTCTGATGAAAAGAAGGATCGGGGAGGCATGATAGCACTAAACCCATGGAACGGTTTGCCTTCAGAGGTTGTGAGTGCTCCATCACTGAAGGTTTTCGAAACGAGAGGACAACCGTTTGTTTGAAATAGTATAGAGTCTCCTGCTCGAGCGGGGGGTTGGACTAGAAGACCACTGAGGTCCCCTAGAATTCGATTATTCTGTATTTTATGAGGAGGCTAGTAGAATTTGGTAAGAGTTGCTGAGGTCCAGTGTTCCACAAGGAGACTGGTGGATGTCTTTCACAGAGGAAGACGGTAGATAAGAGCGAGAACCATCTCACCCCAAAGACTGACGCCGGTTGATGTCATTGAGACAGACCTAGCAAAAATGGAGGATGGACGCTGTGTGGAAAACCCTGAATAGAACCTGGGGCGTGATTGTGAATGGATGGAGTGTGGCTGAGTGTGCGGATGGGCGGTGTGGAACATCCCAGAGTGGATGCAGCCCGCAGTGTGCTTGTGTGTGTGCGTCTGAGTTGTCGAATGTGTTCGTGGTGAACGAGAGAAGCTGGCGTCGGCTTAGTCTGATGCGGGGCAGCATGCGAGTATAAGCCCTAGGCCCAGCTTGGCGGGGTCTTGTGGTGCTGTGAATGGAGATAAATGTCCTTATGATGCGAATGAAAGGAAACCGGGGACTATTCATCGATTGAAGCTAGTGGAATTTGGCAACTGTTACGGAGGTACAGTGATCCGGACTGAGGCTGGTGGATGTCTTTGGGAGAGGGAGACGGTAGATAAGAGCGAGGGCCATTTTTTGGGATGGAGCCATCTCACCCCAAGGACTGATGCTGGCTGATGTCGTTTAGACAGACCTAGCAAAACTGGACAATGGACGCTGTGTGAAAATGGATGAATGGAAGCCGGGCGTGATTGTGAATGGATGGAGTGTGACCGTGTGTGCAGATGGGTGGTGTGGAACATCCCAGAGTGGATGCAGCCCGCAGTGTGCTTGTGTTGTCGAATGTGTTCGTGGTGCAAGAGAGAAGTCTGGCGTTGGCTTAGTCTGATGCGGAGGCGGCGAGGAAGAATAAGCCTTGGATCCAGCTTCATTGGGTCTGGGTGGCAGCGTGAATGGAGCTAAGCATCCTTAGGAAGCGGAATGAAAGGAAACCGGTGGATATTCATTGGAGGAAACCAGCTGAATTTGGCAGCCGTGTCTGAGGTAGAGTGTTCCAGCCCAAGGCTGGTGGATCTTTTGGAAGATGCATGTTGCCAATGGGCTGGCCCGCTCAGGGTACTTTGTTTGCTCTGTTTGCAGCATGCCCGTTGGTACTCCTGTCTATTCCCGGATGGAAGCCGACAATGGAGCATCGATGAACAGAAGGCAATAATGGTCAAACGTGCGATGGCTGATAGAAAGGCAAGTTTACTGGAAAGTTTCTAAGTGGGATGGGAAGATTGTAGCTACTGTACCGTTGTCATGTAGTTTCCTTCCACTTTGTACTCCCCCGAGCTGTTCTCTCAGCTTGAAAGTTTGCAAAGAAGTGTATGGAATTATCCCCCCCCACCATTGAGTTATAGAAGATACCATTGTGTCCTGGAAGGAATCAGGCTGTCCTGTCTATAGGCAAGAAGAAACCCAGTTGTATGGAAAGACATGGAGCTTACCCAGTCCGTGAGCTGGCCCCCTGCATACAGCCATTTCATCGATTGATGGTTGAGGTGCAAGCAAGGTGGTGTCGATGCTTAACCCCTCGATACCATTTTTTCCTCTGAAATGAAAGAAAAGTTTTGGAAAGCCCTATTGCTGCTTGAATCGGGCCGATGTCCTTGAGAAGTCTGTCCATTGGCATAGCTGATTTCTGCAGGCACCACAGTGCCACAGTCTTGCAGGTTTCAGGTTAGCCTCCATTTAGTGGCATCTGAGCGGCGTTCCCCAGCCCATCCCGATCTCTGCCGAAGGTTGAGGTTTCTTCTTGGGGACAGGATTAGGACAAGTTTAAGTGGACCTTTGAAAGAGGGTTTCTCGGAAAGGGAAGGGGCTATTTCTGCTAAAATGGGGATGTTTGACCGGTCCCCCAGAGGAAGCGAGCCCTATTCTGAATCTGCTCCATAGGCTCATGAGGAAGTTTTTACAAAGCAAAGCTAGCAACTTGCCTCCAGGGAGCTGTAGCCCAAGTATATCCCTTTTCCATCGCTTGCTCTTTATTTATTTTTTTGTCCCCCATTTCTCATTCTAAGGGCAGTCCTCCTCCCAAGGCTCAGGGTAAAACCCTCCCAGAAGGTCTTTGGAATCGTTTTCCAATACCGGCCCCGAACACCACCGAGGGAGGCCATGGAACCTCTTTGCAAAAGAGAAACAGAACCTGGTTCCTAGACTTACCTGGTTCTTAGGCCAAACTCCATGGACAGAGCGGTATCTGTTCCCCTTCATGCCATGATTGTGTTTGTTCTGGCCACAGTCAGGGCCATTGACAGCTCACAGAACTAAAGGCCCACTTTACATGCAGCACTAGCCAATCCAGCCTGGGTAAGGTCTCCGTCATTCATGTCCTTTCTTTGCAGAAAGTTTCTTCGGCCAGTTTCTTCAGAAGGGAACTTCTTCAGCAACTAAAGTCAACTCAGAGGAGCCCAAAGGTGGAGCAGTGATCCGGACTGAGGCTGGTGGATGTCTCTAGAAGACTTGCTGAATGGAACGGCTCATTTGCAGCATGTACCCTCTATCCACCATGGCCTGAAGCAGGCTGACGTCCGGAAGACGGACCTAGCAAAAGCTGGCCGATGGACGCTGTGTAGAAATTGATGAATCGAAGCCGGTGCATGATTGTGAATGGATGGAGTGTGACTGTGCGTGCGGATGGGTGGTATGGAACATCCCAAAGTGGATGCAGCCCGCAGTGTGCTTTTGCGTATGCGTCTGAGTTAGTGAATGTGTTCGTGGTGAATGAGAGAAGCTGGCGTCGGCTCAGTCTGATGCGGGGCAGCATGCGAGTATAAGCCCTAGGCCCAGCTTCGCGGGGTCTTGTGGTGCTGCGAATGGAGATAAGTGTCCTTAGGAGGCGGAATGAAAGGAAACCGGTGGAAATGATTGGAGGAAACCAGTGGAATTTGGCAGCGGTTGCTGAGGTACCGTGATCCGGACTGAGGCTGGGGGATGTCTTTGGGAGATGGAGATAGTGAATAAGAGGAAGGGCCCTCTGTACTCAACATGCAGTACTCAACAGAACTACATCCAGATGGAGGGAATTTAGCAGTGGGGTACTCCAAGGTTCCATTTTAGGCCCAGTGCTCTCCGATATCTTCATAAACAATGTAGATGAGAGAATTGAAGGGGCGCTCATCAAATTGACAGGCAAATTTGACAGATAAAAGTAAAGGTTTACACCTAGGTAAGAAAAAGCAACTGAGAAGGTATCCACCGGGTGAAACCTGACTTAACGTCAGTAACCAAAAGAGGGAGCTTGGAGTCGTAGTGACCAATCACTTAAATATGAGACAACAGTGTGAGGATGCAGGGAAAAAAAGCCAATGCAATCCTAGGATGCATTAATAGATGGATAGAATCAGGATCAGGTGTAGCTCTAATACTGGTTTTCAAAGTAAGACCAGAATTGGAATACGGTCAGCACAATACAGAAAAGATGCTGACACTCTGGAAAAAATGCAGAGAAGAGAAAGAAAAATTATTGAGGGGGGGGCAGTGTTTGGAGGCTAAAACGTAGGAAGAATGCTTACAGGATTAGACTATGTCTAGTCTGATGAAAAGAAGGATCGGGGAGGCATGATAGCACTAAACCCATGGAACGGTTTGCCTTCAGAGGTGGTGAGTGCTCCATCACTGAAGGTTTTCGAAAAGAGAGGACAACCGTTTGTTTGAAATAGTATAGAGTCTCCTGCTCGAGCGGGGGGTTGGACTAGAAGACCACTGAGGTCCCCTAGAATTCGATTATTCTGTATTTTATGAGGAGGCTAGTAGAATTTGGTAAGAGTTGCTGAGGTCCAGTGTTCCACAAGGAGACTGGTGGATGTCTTTCACAGAGGAAGACGGTAGATAAGAGCGAGGGCCATTTTTTGGGATGGAGCCATCTCACCCCAAAGACTGACGCCGGCTGATGTCATTGAGACAGACCTAGCTAAAATGGAGGATGGACGCTGTGGAAATTGATGAATCAAGCCGGTGCATGATTGTGAATGGATGGAGTGTGACTGTGCGTGCGGATGGGTGGTGGAACATCCCAGAGTGGATGCAGCCCGCAGTGTGCTTTTGTGTATGCGCCTGAGTTAGTGAATGTGTTCGTGGTAACGAGAGAAGCTGGCGCCGGCTCAGTCTGATGCGGGCAGCATGCAGTATAAGCCCTAGGCCCAGCTTCAGGGTCTTGTGGTGCTGCGAATGGAGATAAGTGTCCTTAGGAGGCGGAATGAAAGGAAACCGTGGAAATGATTGGAGGAAACCAGTGGAATTTGGCAGCGTTGCTGAGGTACCGTGATCCGGACTGAGGCTGGGGGATGTCTTTGGGAGATGGAGATAGTGAATAAGAGGAAGGGCCCTCTGTACTCAACATGCAGTACTCAACAGAACTACATCCAGATGGAGGGAATTTAGCAGTGGGGTACTCCAAGGTTCCATTTTAGGCCCAGTGCTCTCCGATATCTTCATAAACAATGTAGATGAGAGAATTGAAGGGGCGCTCATCAAATTGACAGGCAAATTTGACAGATAAAAGTAAAGGTTTACACCTAGGTAAGAAAAAGCAACTGAGAAGGTATCCACCGGGTGAAACCTGACTTAACGTCAGAAACCAAAAGAGGGAGCTTGGAGTCGTAGTGACCAATCACTTAAATATGAGACAACAGTGTGAGGATGCAGGGAAAAAAAGCCAATGCAATCCTAGGATGCATTAATAGATGGATAGAATCAGGATCAGGTGTAGCTCTAATACTGGTTTTCAAAGTAAGACCAGAATTGGAATACGGTCAGCACAATACAGAAAAGATGCTGACACTCTGGAAAAAATGCAGAGAAGAGAAAGAAAAATTATTGAGGGGGGGGCAGTGTTTGGAGGCTAAAACGTAGGAAGAATGCTTACAGGATTAGACTATGTCTAGTCTGATGAAAAGAAGGATCGGGGAGGCATGATAGCACAAAACCCATGGAACGGTTTGCCTTCAGAGGTTGTGAGTGCTCCATCACTGAAGGTTTTCGAAAAGAGAGGACAACCGTTTGTTTGAAATAGTATAGAGTCTCCTGCTCGAGCGGGGGGTTGGACTAGAAGACCACTGAGGTCCCCTAGAATTCGATTATTCTGTATTTTATGAGGAGGCTAGTAGAATTTGGTAAGAGTTGCTGAGGTCCAGTGTTCCACAAGGAGACTGGTGGATGTCTTTCACAGAGGAAGACGGTAGATAAGAGCGAGAGCCATCTCACCCCAAAGACTGACGCCGGCTGATGTCATTGAGACAGACCTAGCTAAAATGGAGGATGGACGCTATGTGGAAAACCCTGAATAGAACCTAGGGCGTGATTGTGAATGGATGGAGTGTGGCTGAGTGTGCGGAAGGGCGGTGTGGAACATCCCAGAGTGGATGCAGCCCGCAGTGTGCTTGTGTGTATGCGTCTGAGTTGTCGAATGCGTTCGTGGTGAACGAGAGAAGCTGGCGTCGGCTTAGTCTGATGCGGGGCAGCATGCGAGTATAAGCCCTAGGCCCAGCTTCGCGGGGTCTTGTGGTGCTGTGAATGGAGATAAATGATGCGAATGAAAGGAAACCGGGGACTATTTATCGGTTGAAGCTAGTGGAATTTGGCAACTGTTACCGAGGTACAGTGATCCGGACTGAGGCTGGTGGATGTCTTTGGGAGAGGGAGACGGTAGAGAAGAGTGAGGGGCCTTTTTTGGGATGGAGCCCTCTCACCCCAAGGACTGATGCTGGCTGATGTCGTTTAGACAGACCTAGCAAAACTGGACAATGGACGCTGTGTGAAAATGGATGAATGGAAGCCGGGCGTGATTGTGAATGGATGGAGTGTGACCGTGTGTGCAGATGGGTGGTGTGGAACATCCCAGAGTGGATGCAGCCCGCAGTGTGCTTGTGTGTAAGCATCTGAGTTGTCGAATGTGTTCGTGGTGCAAGAGAGAAGTCTGGCGTTGGCTTAGTCTGATGCGGAGGCGGCGAGGAAGAATAAGCCTTGGATCCAGCTTCATTGGGTCTGGGTGGCAGCGTGAATGGAGCTAAGCATCCTTAGGAAGCGGAATGAAAGGAAACCGGTGGATATTCATTGGAGGAAACCAGCTGAATTTGGCAGCCGTGTCTGAGGTAGAGTGTTCCAGCCCAAGGCTGGTGGATCTTTTGGAAGATGCATGTTGCCAATGGGCTGGCCCGCTCAGGGTACTTTGTTTGCTCTGTTTGCAGCATGCCCGTTGGTACTCCTGTCTATTCCCGGATGGAAGCCGACAATGGAGCATCGATGAACAGAAGGCAATAATGGTCAAACGTGCGATGGCTGATAGAAAGGCAAGTTTACTGGAAAGTTTCTAAGTGGGATGGGAAGATTGTAGCTACTGTACCGTCGTCATGTAGTTTCCTTCCACTTTGTACTCCCCCGAGCTGTTCTCTCAGCTTGAAAGTTTGCAAAGAAGTGTATGGAATTATCCCCCCCACCATTGAGTTATAGAAGATACCATTGTGTCCTGGAAGGAATCAGGCTGTCCTGTCTATAGGCAAGAAGAAACCCAGTTGTATGGAAAGACATGGAGCTTACCCAGTCCGTGAGCTGGCCCCCTGCATACAGCCATTTCATCGATTGATTGTTGTTTTTGTTGTTGTTTTTTTATAAAAAGTTTTATTTTTACAATCATATCAAATAATTCATCCAATGTACAGTTATATACAATTAGTCGGGCTTGCCCAGTCACCACCCCCCTTTTTAACACTCTTCCCTCTTCTACCTTCTTCTACTTTCCAGACCTTCCTCTCCTTCTTTTATCTGCATCCTCTCCTCCCTCCACCCTACACCTTCCTTCTCCCTCTTCTACCCCTCTTCCTTCCTCTTCTCCTCTTTCCTACCTCCTACTCTCTCTTTTCTCCCTCCCCACCGTTCTAAATAGGTAACTGGGCAGACCCGACCCTACATTAATTATATTTATACATCTTCAATAATCCCTGTACATTCACCATCACTCCATCTCTAGCCTCCCCCAATTCCCTCCCCTTACCCCCACCCCACCCCGACTTCCCAGAACAAAATGCAGGGTATCAAAACTAACAATCATAATCTAAAATAATTCCTAAATTATAATCTCTAGTCACACCACACTTAAGTCACACTCTCAATTCCCCTCTCCTTCAAAAATATATCTAATACAAAATATTTTCCTAAATTTACTCATATGCTATTTTTATCTGATACTTATTTTGAATATAATCAATCCACATTTTCCATTCTAAAATATATTTTTCTAGTGTATAGTCTTTCAAGTAAGCGGAGATTTTTGCCATCTCTGCCAGATTTGATACTTTGAGTGTCCATTCTTCAATTGTAGGTAATTCTTCTTTCTTCCAATACTGAGCAATCAAAAGTCTTACGGCTGTTATTAAGTTCAAAATCAATTTAGTCTCTATAGCTGTACAGTCCATAATAATTCCTAGTAGAAAGAACTGAGTAAACTTAATCTTCTTTTTCAAAATATTCTGCATGATCCACCATACTTTAATCCAAAATGCTTTAACTTTTTTACAAGTCCACCATATATGGTAATAAGTGGCATCTTCACAATCGCATCTCCAACATTTAGCCTGTACATTAGGATACATACATGACAACTTTTTGGGGTCTAAATGCCATCTATAAAACATCTTATAAAAATTTTCTCTCATATTTTGCGCTTGTGTAAATTTAACATTCCTCACCCAAATTCTTTCCCAAGTTTCCAACATTATTGGTTGCTGAAAATTTTGTGCCCACTTAATCATACAATCCTTAACTAGTTCGGACTCTGAGTCTATTTCTACTAATACATTATACAACCTCTTAATATGCTGTTGGCCTTGATCTCTCATTTGTTTTAACAAATTATCCTCAGTTTGCTTAACACCTATTTTTTGATCTAATTTCCATCTAGCTTGTAATTGTCCATATTGGAACCATGTATAATTTTTCCCTTCTTCCCCCATCTTTTCTCTGGATTTTAATTGTAATTCCCCCTTTTCCATACAAAGAAGTTCTTTATAGGTAACTACCTCCATCTTTTGATATATATTTATATTTTCTATCATGTGTCTCGGGATTGCCCATATTGGAATCTTTCCATCTAATTTATATTGATATTTCCTCCAAACCCTCAATAATGCATTTCTAATTATATTATTTTTAAATATTTTATCTACTTTCTTATCATATAATATATAGGCGCCAGCCATATAACAAACCATACCCTTCTATATTCAAAACTCTTTCCTCAGTTAAATTAATCCAATCAGTAATTAATGATAAAACAACTGCTTCATAATACAATTTCAAGTTAGGCATTTTAAGACCCCCCCTTTCCCTTGTATCCTGCATTATTTTTAATTTTATTCTTGGTTTTGCCCATCCATACAAAGTTATTAACCCCCTTTTGCCATTCCTGTAATTTGATATCATTCTTAAGCACCGGTATCATTTGAAATAAAAATAGAAACCTGGGCAAAACATTCATTTTTATAGCCGCTATTCTTCCCAACAAGAATAGTTGTAACTTCTTCCAACTCTCCATTTCTTTCCATACCTTCTGCCACAATACCTCATAATTATTTTTATATAATTTGACGTTTGAAGCTGTAATATATATTCCTAAATATTTAACCTTTTTAACGATTTCAAAACCTGTAGTTCTTTCTAACTCTTCTTTTTGTTGTATATTCATATTTTTAGTTATCATCTTTGTCTTTTGCTGATTCACCTTAAATCCAGAAACTTTACCATACTGACCAATTATATCTTTTAAACCAGTAGCTGAGTATGTTGGTTGAGATACAGTAACAACCAAGTCATCTGTGAAAGCTCTTAATCTGTAATCTTGATGTTTAACTCTAATTCCCTTTATTTGATCAGAGCTACGTATTTTATTCAAAAGAATTTCTAAAGTTAAAATAAAAAGTAATGGAGACAGGGGACATCCCTGTCTCGTCCCTTTCCCAATTTTAAAAGTTTCTGTTAACCCACCATTTACTATTATTTGTGCTGTTTGCTTCTGATATATTGCCTTAATTGCGTGGATAAAATAATCCCCAAATTGCATTTTTTCTATTACTTTAAACAGAAACTGCCAGTCCAATCTATCAAAAGCTTTTTCAGCATCCAAAAAAAAAAAAGCCGCTGAGATTTGGTTGTTTCGTTCCAAATATTCAAGTAAATTTACAATTTGCCTCACATTATATCTCATCTGCCTACCCTTAATAAATCCTGACTGATCATTATGAATTATTTGATTCATCACTGGCATTAATCTATTAGCAAGTATCTTGGCAAATATCTTATAATCAGTATTTAAAAGTGATATAGGCCTATAATTCTCTGCTTTAATACCGTCTCGATCTTCCTTCGGTATTAACAAAATAAAGGCTGTCCTCCATGAAGGGGGAACATCTCCTCCCATTTGAATTTTATTAAATAGCTCTTTAAGTGGTTCAACCATCTCATTTTGTAAATTTTTATAATAAACAGCTGTTAAGCCATCTGTACCTGGTGCTTTACCGATTTTAAGTTGCTTAATTGCTAACAAAATTTCCTCTGAAGTAATTAATTGATTCAGTTCTTCTCTTTGATTTTCTCTAAGCTCACAAATATTTTGTTGTTGTAAATATCTTTCTATCTCTATATCATCAATCATATCCCTAGTATACAACTTACTATAATACTCTAGAAATGCTTTTTTAATCAAATTCTTTTGATAAACTTCCTTACCCCTATATTCTATTTTATCAATCATTCGTGATTTCTGTTTTTTCCTTATTAAATAGGCAAGCCATCTTCCTGGCTTATTGGCATTATTAAACGTATCATGTTTTACATATTGTAAATTAATTGCTACTTGATCTGCCATCAACATGTTAAACTGACCTCTTAATATATTTATTGATTCTTTTATTTTACTATTTCCTGGGCTATTTATCAATAACTGTTCTTTCTTTTTAATTTCCTCTTCCAATTCCTTTTTCTTTTTCTGCAATTTATTTTTGTATTTAATATTCATTTGTATAAGATTTCCTCTCATATAGGCCTTGCTAGCATCCCAAATCATCTCTATAGATGTTTCTTTTTTCATATTCATAATAAAAAATTCCTTCATTTGCTTTTTACATTCATTTACGTTTTGTTCATATTTAAACAAATTCTCATTCAACCTCCATGATCTCCTAGCCTCCTTTTCCCGATCAATTTCAATCCAAACCGGACTATGATCAGATAGAGTTCTTGAACAAATCTTAGTCTTCTTCACTCTAGAGTACAAATCATTAGAAATCAAAATAAAATCAATCCTCGAAAATGATTGATGCCTGTCAGAAAAGAAGGTAAAATCCCTCTCTTCTGTATTATGTTCTCCAAATATCTCTTAATTCCAAGTCCTCCATCATTTCAAAAACCTTTGGTAATTTCGCCCTACTTGACATCTTCCTTAAACTTTTTTTATCTTTTTGAGTATCCAACACACCATTCCAATCACCCATTAATATATATGATTTATAATCCCAAAACACTATTCTTTTATGTAAAAACTTGAAAAATTTTTCTTGTTGTTGATTCGAGCATAAACTCCTATTAATAATACCTTCTTTCCCTCCAACAAAAGTGCTATAGCAACGAATCTTCCTTGCTTATCCACCTCAATTAATTTTGCTGATATATGCTTTTTTATATATATAACTAAACCGTGTTTTTTTTCCAAAGAGGAGGCAACAAAATGTACTCCCAGTTTTGAATTTATCAAATATTTCTGGTCTAAAGATCTAATATGTGTTTCTTGTAAACAGGTAATGTCATTTTTAAATTGTTTCAAATAATGAAATACTTTCCTTCTCTTCTGCGGTGAATTCAGGCCATTAACATTCCAAGATAATAGTTTAATTGCCATTATCGGCCAAAGGAAACTTTTGGAACACCAGCATAGATCACATTTTACTTTAGGCCTTGCTCCTCCCACTGTTTCCAGTAGTTGCCAGTTGTTGTTGTGCCTTCATCTCTTGTTCCTTGCGTTTAGCAGCAGCTCTTGTCAGCCTTTGTTCTTTTGAATCTAAACCCGTCGTAGGTATTTCCAATACTTGTAATAAATCTTCTTCCATCACAATCTGTTCTTGTACCTGCTTCACTTCTCTTTCCTTCACTTCAGCCTCCCTTCTTCTAGCTTCCAATGGGGGAAGACTTCCAACTTTTAATACCTCAACATAAAATTCTCTTGCTTTTCCAACTGTATTGAGACGATGTACTTTCCCTGCATAGTATACTATTATACCAGTTGGAATATCCCATCTATATTCAATCTGACGTTTTTTAAGTTCATTCACCAGGAAGGCAAATTCCTTCCTAGCCCTTAACATTTTTGGTGGAATTTCCTTTAATATCAAAATATCTTGACCAGCAATCTGAATCTTCTCCCCCTTATATGAAGCTTGCAAAATCTGATTTCTCACTGTTCTGTTTGTAAAATAAATAACAACATCCCTTGGCAACTTTTTTTGCCTTGCTATCCAAGAATTCACACGATATATTTTATCAATTTGATAAGCCACATCTGCTGGACGAGCTGCTAATATCTCAGCAAATACTTCAGAAAAAATTTCCCTTAAATTCTCTTCCTTATTTTCTTTCAAACCTCGGATTCTAAGAGCAAATTCCATATTTCTATATTGTATCAAAACTATTTCATCCTCTGTTTTTTCCATTTTACTTTGAAATTCATCCATTTTATTGGCTTGAAAGTTTGCAAAGAAGTGTATGGAATTATCCCCCACCCACATTGAGTTATAGAAGATACCATTGTGTCCTGGAAGGAATCAGGCTGTCCTGTCTATAGGCAAGAAGGAACCCAGTTGTATGGAAAGACATGGAGCTTACCCAGTCCGTGAGCTGGCCCCCTGCATACAGCCATTTCATCGATTGATGGTTGAGGTGCAAGCAAGGTGGTGTCGATGCTTAACCCCTCGATACCATTTTTTCCTCTGAAATGAAAGAAAAGTTTTGGAAAGCCCTATTGCTGCTTGAATCGGGCCGATGTCCTTGAGAAGTCTGTCCATTTGCATAGCTGATTTCTGATTTCTGCAGGCACCACAGTGCCACAGTCTTGCAGGTTTCAGGTTAGCCTCCATTTAGTGGCATCTGAGCGGCGTTCCCCAGCCCATCCCGATCTCTGCCGAAGGTTGAGGTTTCTTCTTGGGGACAGGATTAGGACAAGTTTAAGTGGACCTTTGAAAGAGGGTTTCTCGGAAGGGGAAGGGGCTATTCCTGCTAAAATGGGGATGTTTGACCGGTCCCCCAGAGGAAGCGAGCCCTATTCTGAATCTGCTCCATAGGCTCATGAGGAAGTTTTTGCAAAGCAAAGCTAGCAACTTGCCTCCAGGGAGCTGTAGCCCAAGTCTATCCCTTTTCCATCGCTTGCTCTTTATTTATTTTTTTGTCCCCCATTTCTCATTCTAAGGGCAGTCCTCCTCCCAAGGCTCAGGGATACAGGGTAAAACCCTCCCAGAAGGTCCTTGGAATCCTTTTCCATCGCTTGCTCTTTATTTATTTTTTGTCCCCATTTCTCATTCTAAGGGCAGTCCTCCTCCCAAGGCTCAGGGATACAGGGTAAAACCCTCCCAGAAGGTCCTTGGAATCCTTTTCCATCGCTTGCTCTTTATTTATTTTTTGTCCCCATTTCTCATTCTAAGGGCAGTCCTCCTCCCAAGGCTCAGGGATACAGGGTAAAACCCTCCCAGAAGGTCCTTGGAATCCTTTTCCATCGCTTGCTCTTTATTTATTTATTTATTTTTTGTCCCCATTTCTCATTCTAAGGGCAGTCCTCCTCCCAAGGCTCAGGGATACAGGGTAAAACCCTCCCAGAAGGTCCTTGGAATCCTTTTCCATCGCTTGCTCTTTATTTATTTTTTGTCCCCATTTCTCATTCTAAGGGCAGTCCTCCTCCCAAGGCTCAGGGATACAGGGTAAAACCCTCCCAGAAGGTCCTTGGAATCCTTTTCCATCGCTTGCTCTTTATTTATTTATTTATTTATTTATTTATTTATTTATTTATTTATTTTTTGTCCCCATTTCTCATTCTAAGGGCAGTCCTCCTCCCAAGGCTCAGGGATACAGGGTAAAACCCTCCCAGAAGGTCCTTGGAATCCTTTTCCATCGCTTGCTCTTTATTTATTTTTTGTCCCCATTTCTCATTCTAAGGGCAGTCCTCCTCCCAAGGCTCAGGGATACAGGGTAAAACCCTCCCAGAAGGTCCTTGGAATCCTTTTCCATCGCTTGCTCTTTATTTATTTATTTATTTATTTATTTATTTATTTATTTATTTATTTATTTATTTATTTATTTATTTTTTGTCCCCATTTCTCATTCTAAGGGCAGTCCTCCTCCCAAGGCTCAGGGATACAGGGTAAAACCCTCCCAGAAGGTCCTTGGAATCCTTTTCCATCGCTTGCTCTTTATTTATTTATTTATTTTTTGTCCCCATTTCTCATTCTAAGGGCAGTCCTCCTCCCAAGGCTCAGGGATACAGGGTAAAACCCTCCCAGAAGGTCCTTGGAATCCTTTTCCATCGCTTGCTCTTTATTTATTTATTTATTTTTTGTCCCCATTTCTCATTCTAAGGGCAGTCCTCCTCCCAAGGCTCAGGGATACAGGGTAAAACCCTCCCAGAAGGTCCTTGGAATCCTTTTCCATCGCTTGCTCTTTATTTATTTATTTATTTTTTGTCCCCATTTCTCATTCTAAGGGCAGTCCTCCTCCCAAGGCTCAGGGATACAGGGTAAAACCCTCCCAGAAGGTCCTTGGAATCCTTTTCCATCGCTTGCTCTTTATTTATTTTTTGTCCCCATTTCTCATTCTAAGGGCAGTCCTCCTCCCAAGGCTCAGGGATACAGGGTAAAACCCTCCCAGAAGGTCCTTGGAATCCTTTTCCATCGCTTGCTCTTTATTTATTTATTTTTTGTCCCCATTTCTCATTCTAAGGGCAGTCCTCCTCCCAAGGCTCAGGGATACAGGGTAAAACCCTCCCAGAAGGTCCTTGGAATCCTTTTCCATCGCTTGCTCTTTATTTATTTTTTGTCCCCATTTCTCATTCTAAGGGCAGTCCTCCTCCCAAGGCTCAGGGATACAGGGTAAAACCCTCCCAGAAGGTCCTTGGAATCCTTTTCCATCGCTTGCTCTTTATTTATTTTTTGTCCCCATTTCTCATTCTAAGGGCAGTCCTCCTCCCAAGGCTCAGGGATACAGGGTAAAACCCTCCCAGAAGGTCCTTGGAATCCTTTTCCATCGCTTGCTCTTTATTTATTTATTTATTTTTTGTCCCCATTTCTCATTCTAAGGGCAGTCCTCCTCCCAAGGCTCAGGGATACAGGGTAAAACCCTCCCAGAAGGTCCTTGGAATCCTTTTCCATCGCTTGCTCTTTATTTATTTTTTGTCCCCATTTCTCATTCTAAGGGCAGTCCTCCTCCCAAGGCTCAGGGATACAGGGTAAAACCCTCCCAGAAGGTCCTTGGAATCCTTTTCCATCGCTTGCTCTTTATTTATTTTTTGTCCCCATTTCTCATTCTAAGGGCAGTCCTCCTCCCAAGGCTCAGGGATACAGGGTAAAACCCTCCCAGAAGGTCCTTGGAATCCTTTTCCATCGCTTGCTCTTTATTTATTTATTTATTTATTTTTTGTCCCCATTTCTCATTCTAAGGGCAGTCCTCCTCCCAAGGCTCAGGGATACAGGGTAAAACCCTCCCAGAAGGTCCTTGGAATCCTTTTCCATCGCTTGCTCTTTATTTATTTTTTTGTCCCCCATTTCTCATTCTAAGGGCAGCCCTCCTCCCAAGGCTCAGGGATACAGGGTAAAACCCTCCCAGAAGGTCCTTGGAATCCTTTTCCATCGCTTGCTCTTTATTTATTTTTTGTCCCCATTTCTCATTCTAAGGGCAGTCCTCCTCCCAAGGCTCAGGGATACAGGGTAAAACCCTCCCAGAAGGTCCTTGGAATCCTTTTCCATCGCTTGCTCTTTATTTATTTTTTTGTCCCCCATTTCTCATTCTAAGGGCAGCCCTCCTCCCAAGGCTCAGGGATACAGGGTAAAACCCTCCCAGAAGGTCCTTGGAATGCCATTACAAATCCTTCTTTAACTTCTTTATTTCCCACTTGAATTTCTGATATCTGCTCTTTCACAGAGGAAGACGGTAGATAAGAGCGAGGGCCATTTTTGGGATGGAGCCTCTCACCCCAAGGACTGATGCTGGCTGATGTCGTTTAGACAGACCTAGAAAAATGGAGGATGGACGCTGTGTAGAAATTGATGAATCGAAGCCGGTGCATGATTGTGAATGGATGGAGTGTGACCGTGTGTGCAGATGGGTGGTGTGGAACATCCCAGAGTGGATGCAGCCCGCAGTGTGCTTGTGTGTAAGTATCTGAGTTGTCGAATGTGTTCGTGGTGAACGAGAGAAGCTGGCGTCGGCTCAGTCTGATGCGGAGGCGGCGAGGAAGAATAAGCCTTGGATCCAGCTTCATTGGGTCTGGGTGGCAGCGTGAATGGAGCTAAGCATCCTTAGGAAGCGGAATGAAAGGAAACCGTGGATATTCATTGGAGGAAACCAGTGGAATTTGGCAGCCGTGTCTGAGGTAGAGTGTTCCAGCCCAAGGCTGGTGGATGTCTTTCACAGAGGAAGACGGTAGATAAGAGCGAGGGCCATTTTTGGGATGGAGCCTCTCACCCCAAGGACTGATGCTGGCTGATGTCGTTTAGACAGACCTAGCAAAACTGGACAATGGACGCTGTGTGGAAATTGATGAATCAAGCCGGTGCATGATTGTGAATGGATGGAGTGTGACTGTGCGTGCGGATGGGTGGTGTGGAACATCCCAGAGTGGATGCAGCCCGCAGTGTGCTTGTGTGTTTTCGTCTGAGTTGTCGAATGCGTTCGTGGTGAACGAGAGAAGCTGGCGTCGGCTTAGTCTGATGCGGGCAGCATGCAGTATAAGCCCTAGGCCCAGCTTCGGGGTCTTGTGGTGCTGTGAATGGAGATAAATTTCCTTATGATGCGGAATGGAAGGAAACCGGGACTATTTATCGGTTGAAGCTAGTGGAATTTGGCAGCCGTGTCTGAGGTAGAGTGTTCCAGCCCAAGGCTGGTGGATCTTTTGGAAGATGCATGTTGCCAATGGGCTGGCCCGCTCAGGGTACTTTGTTTGCTCTGTTTGCAGCATGCCCGTTGGTACTCCTGTCTATTCCCGGATGGAAGCCGACCATGGAGCATCGATGAACAGAAAGCAATAATGGTCAAACGTGCGATGGCTGATAGAAAGGCAAGTTCTCTAGAAGACTTGCTGAATGGAACGGCTCATTTGCAGCATGTACCTCTATCCACCATGGCCTGAAGCAGGCTGGCGTCCGGAAGACGGACCTAGCAAAACTGGACAATGGACGCTGTGTGGAAATTGATGAATCAAGCCGGTGCATGATTGTGAATGGATGGAGTGTGGCTGAGTGTGCGGAAGGGCGGTGTGGAACATCCCAGAGTGGATGCAGCCCGCAGTGTGCTTGTGTGTAAGCAAGGTGGTGTCGATGCTTAACCCCTCGATACCATTTTTTCCTCTGAAATGAAAGAAAAGTTTTGGAAAGCCCTATTGCTGCTTGAATCGGGCCGATGTCCTTGAGAAGTCTGTCCATTTGCATAGCTGATTTCTGATTTCTGCAGGCACCACAGTGCCACAGTCTTGCAGGTTTCAGGTTAGCCTCCATTTAGTGGCATCTGAGCGGCGTTCCCCAGCCCATCCCGATCTCTGCCGAAGGTTGAGGTTTCTTCTTGGGGACAGGATTAGGACAAGTTTAAGTGGACCTTTGAAAGAGGGTTTCTCGGAAGGGGAAAGGGAAGGGGCTATTCCTGCTAAAATGGGGATGTTTGACCGGTCCCCCAGAGGAAGCGAGCCCTATTCTGAATCTGCTCCATAGGCTCATGAGGAAGTTTTTGCAAAGCAAAGCTAGCAACTTGCCTCCAGGGAGCTGTAGCCCAAGTATATCCCTTTTCCATCGCTTGCTCTTTATTTATTTTTTTGTCCCCCATTTCTCATTCTAAGGGCAGTCCTCCTCCCAAGGCTCAGGGATACAGGGTAAAACCCTCCCAGAAGGTCCTTGGAATCGTTTTCCAATACCGGCCCCGAACACCACCGAGGGAGGCCATGGAACCTCTTTGCAAAAGAGAAACAGAACCTGGTTCCTAGACTTACCTGGTTCTTAAGCCAAACTCCATGGACAGAGCGGTATCTGTTCCCCTTCATGCCATGATTGTGTTTGTTCTGGCCACAGTCAGGGCCATTGACAGCTCACAGAACTAAAGGCCCACTTTACATGCAGCACTAGCCAATCCAGCCTGGGTAAGGTCTCCGTCATTCAAGTCCTTTCTTTGCAGAAAGTTTCTTCGGCCAGTTTCTTCAGAAGGGAACTTCTTCAGCAACTAAAGTCAACTCGGAGGAGCCCAAAGGTGGAGCAGAAGAGACGGGATTGAAAGGCAAGTTCTCTAGAAGACTTGCTGAATGGAACGGCTCATTTGCAGCATGTACCCTCTATCCACCATGGCCTGAAGCAGGCTGACGTCCGGAAGACGGACCTAGCAAAAGCTGGCCGATGGACGCTGTGTAGAAATTGATGAATCGAAGCCGGTGCATGATTGTGAATGGATGGAGTGTGACTGTGCGTGCGGATGGGTGGTGTGGAACATCCCAGAGTGGATGCAGCCCGCAGTGTGCTTTTGCGTATGCGTCTGAGTTAGTGAATGTGTTCGTGGTGAACGAGAGAAGCTGGCGTCGGCTCAGTCTGATGCGGGGCAGCATGCGAGTATAAGCCCTAGGCCCAGCTTCGCGGGGTCTTGTGGTGCTGCGAATGGAGATAAGTGTCCTTAGGAGGCGGAATGAAAGGAAACCGGTGGATATTCATTGGAGGAAACCAGTGGAATTTGGCAGCGGTTGCTGAGGTACCGTGATCCGGACTGAGGCTGGGGGATGTCTTTGGGAGATGGAGATAGTGAATAAGAGGAAGGGCCCTCTGTACTCAACATGCAGTACTCAACAGAACTACATCCAGATGGAGGGAATTTAGCAGTGGGGTACTCTAAGGTTCCATTTTAGGCCCAGTGCTCTCCGATATCTTCATAAACAATGTAGATGAGAGAATCGAATTTGACAGGCAAATTTGACAGGCAAATTTGACAGGCAATTTTGACAGATAAAAGTAAAGGTTTACACCTAGGTAAGAAAAAGCAACTGCGAAGGTATCGACCGGGTGAAACCTGACTTAACGTCAGTAACCGAAAGAGGGAGCTTGGAGTCGTAGTGACCAATCACTTAAATATGAGACAACAGCGTGCGGATGCAGGGAAAAAAAGCCAATGCAATCCTAGGATGCATTAAGAGATGGATAGAATCAGGATCAGGTGTAGCTCTAATACTGCTTTTCAAAGTAAGACCAGACTTGGAATACGGTCAGCACAATACCGAAAAGATGCTGACACTCTGGAAAAAATGCAGAGAAGAGAAAGAAAAATTATTGAGGGGGGGGCAGTGTTTGGAGGCTAAAACGTATGAAGAATGCTTACAGGATTAGACTATGTCTAGTCTGATGAAAAGAAGGATCGGGGAGGCATGATAGCACTAAACCCATGGAATAGTTTCCCTTCAGAGGTTGTGGGTGCTCCATCACTGAAGGTTTTCGAAAAGAGAGGACAACCGTTTGTTTGAAATAGTATAGAGTCTCCTGCTCGAGCGGGGGGTTGGACTAGAAGACCACTGAGGTCCCGTAGAATTCTATTATTCTGTATTTTATGAGGAGGCTAGTAGAATTTGGTAAGAGTTGCTGAGGTCCAGTGTTCCACAAGGAGACTGGTGGATGTCTTTCACAGAGGAAGACGGTAGATAAGAGCGAGGGCCATTTTTTGGGATGGAGCCATCTCACCCCAAAGACTGACGCCGGCTGATGTCATTGAGACAGACCTAGAAAAAATGGAGGATGGACGCTATGTGGAAAACCCTGAATAGAACCTAGGGCGTGATTGTGAATGGATGGAGTGTGGCTGAGTGTGCGGAAGGGCGGTGTGGAACATCCCAGAGTGGATGCAGCCCACAGTGTGCTTGTGTGTTTTCGTCTGAGTTGTCGAATGCGTTCGTGGTGAACGAGAGAAGCTGGCGTCGGCTTAGTCTGATGCGGGGCAGCATGCGAGTATAAGCCCTAGGCCCCTTCGCGGGGTCTTGTGGTGCTGTGAATGGAGATAAATTTCCTTATGATGCGGAATGGAAGGAAACCGGGGACTATTTATCGGTTGAAGCTAGTGGAATTTGGCAACTGTTACCGAGGTACAGTGATCCGGACTGAGGCTGGTGGATGTCTTTGGGAGAGGGAGACGGTCGATAAGAGTGAGGGGCCTTTTTTGGGATGGAGCCCTCTCACCCCAAGGACTGATGCTGGCTGATGTCGTTTAGACAGACCTAGCAAAACTGGACAATGGACGCTGTGTGGAAATTGATGAATGGAAGCCGGGCGTGATTGTGAATGGATGGAGTGTGACCGTGTGTGCAGATGGGTGGTGTGGAACATCCCAGAGTGGATGCAGCCCGCAGTGTGCTTGTGTGTAAGCATCTGAGTTGTCGAATGTGTTCGTGGTGCAAGAGAGAAGTCTGGCGTTGGCTTAGTCTGATGCGGAGGCGGCGAGGAAGAATAAGCCTTGGATCCAGCTTCATTGGGTCTGGGTGGCAGCGTGAATGGAGCTAAGCATCCTTAGGAAGCGGAATGAAAGGAAACCGGTGGATATTCATTGGAGGAAACCAGCTGAATTTGGCAGCCGTGTCTGAGGTAGAGTGTTCCAGCCCAAGGCTGGTGGATCTTTTGGAAGATGCATGTTGCCAATGGGCTGGCCCGCTCAGGGTACTTTGTTTGCTCTGTTTGCAGCATGCCCGTTGGTACTCCTGTCTATTCCCGGATGGAAGCCGACAATGGAGCATCGATGAACAGAAGGCAATAATGGTCAAACGTGCGATGGCTGATAGAAAGGCAAGTTTACTGGAAAGTTTCTAAGTGGGATGGGAAGATTGTAGCTACTGTACCGTCGTCATGTAGTTTCCTTCCACTATGTACTCCCCCGAGCTGTTCTCTCAATTGGCTTGAAAGTTTGCAAAGAAGTGTATGGAATTATCCCCCACCCACATTGAGTTATAGAAGATACCATTGTGTCCTGGAAGGAATCAGGCTGTCCTGTCTATAGGCAAGAAGGAACCCAGTTGTATGGAAAGACATGGAGCTTACCCAGTCCGTGAGCTGGCCCCCTGCATACAGCCATTTCATCGATTGATGGTTGAGGTGCAAGCAAGGTGGTGTCGATGCTTAACCCCTCGATACCATTTTTTCCTCTGAAATGAAAGAAAAGTTTTGGAAAGCCCTATTGCTGCTTGAATCGGGCCGATGTCCTTGAGAAGTCTGTCCATTTGCATAGCTGATTTCTGATTTCTGCAGGCACCACAGTGCCACAGTCTTGCAGGTTTCAGGTTAGCCTCCATTTAGTGGCATCTGAGCGGCGTTCCCCAGCCCATCCCGATCTCTGCCCAAGGTTGAGGTTTCTTCTTGGGGACAGGATTAGGACAAGTTTAAGTGGACCTTTGAAAGAGAGTTTCTCGGAAGGGGAAAGGGAAGGGGCTATTCCTGCTAAAATGGGGATGTTTGACCGGTCCCCCAGAGGAAGCGAGCCCTATTCTGAATCTGCTCCATAGGCTCATGAGGAAGTTTTTGCAAAGCAAAGCTAGCAACTTGCCTCCAGGGAGCTGTAGCCCAAGTCTATCTCTTTTCCATCGCTTGCTCTTTATTTATTTTTTTGTCCCCCATTTCTCATTCTAAGGGCAGTCCTCCTCCCAAGGCTCAGGGATACAGGGTAAAACCCTCCCAGAAGGTCTTTGGAATCCTTTTCCAATACCGGCCCCGAACACCACCGAGGGAGGCCATGGAACCTCTTTGCAAAAGAGAAACAGAACCTGGTTCCTAGACTTACCTGGTTCTTAAGCCAAACTCCATGGACAGAGCGGTATCTGTTCCCCTTCATGCCATGATTGTGTTTGTTCTGGCCACAGTCAGGGCCATTGACAGCTCACAGAACTAAAGGCCCACTTTACATGCAGCACTAGCCAATCCAGCCTGGGTAAGGTCTCCGTCATTCATGTCCTTTCTTTGCAGAAAGTTTCTTCGGCCAGTTTCTTCAGAAGGGAACTTCTTCAGCAACTAAAGTCAACTCGGAGGAGCCCAAAGGTGGAGCAGAAGAGACGGGATTGAAAGGCAAGTTCTCTAGAAGACTTGCTGAATGGAACGGCTCATTTGCAGCATGTACCCTCTATCCACCATGGCCTGAAGCAGGCTGACGTCCGGAAGACGGACCTAGCAAAAGCTGGCCGATGGACGCTGTGTAGAAATTGATGAATCGAAGCCGGTGCATGATTGTGAATGGATGGAGTGTGACTGTGCGTGCGGATGGGTGGTGTGGAACATCCCAGAGTGGATGCAGCCCGCAGTGTGCTTTTGCGTATGCGTCTGAGTTAGTGAATGTGTTCGTGGTGAACGAGAGAAGCTGGCGTCGGCTCAGTCTGATGCGGGGCAGCATGCGAGTATAAGCCCTAGGCCCAGCTTCGCGGGGTCTTGTGGTGCTGCGAATGGAGATAAGTGTCCTTAGGAGGCGGAATGAAAGGAAACCGGTGGAAATGATTGGAGGAAACCAGTGGAATTTGGCAGCGGTTGCTGAGGTACCGTGATCCGGACTGAGGCTGGGGGATGTCTTTGGGAGATGGAGATAGTGAATAAGAGGAAGGGCCCTCTGTACTCAACATGCAGTACTCAACAGAACTACATCCAGATGGAGGGAATTTAGCAGTGGGGTACTCCAAGGTTCCATTTTAGGCCCAGTGCTCTCCGATATCTTCATAAACAATGTAGATGAGAGAATCGAATTTGACAGGCAAATTTACAGGCAAATTTGACAGATAAAAGTAAGGGTTTACACCTAGGTAAGAAAAAGCAACTGCGAAGGTATCGACCGGGTGAAACCTGACTTAACGTCAGTAACCGAAAGAGGGAGCTTGGAGTCGTAGTGACCAATCACTTAAATATGAGACAACAGCGTGCGGATGCAGGGAAAAAAAGCCAATGCAATCCTAGGATGCATTAAGAGATGGATAGAATCAGGATCAGGTGTAGCTCTAATACTGCTTTTCAAAGTAAGACCAGACTTGGAATACGGTCAGCACAATACCGAAAAGATGCTGACACTCTGGAAAAAATGCAGAGAAGAGAAAGAAAAATTATTGAGGGGGGGGGCAGTGTTTGGAGGCTAAAACGTAGGAAGAATGCTTACAGGATTAGACTATGTCTAGTCTGATGAAAAGAAGGATCGGGGAGGCATGATAGCACTAAACCCATGGAACGGTTTGCCTTCAGAGGTGGTGAGTGCTCCATCACTGAAGGTTTTCGAAAAGAGAGGACAACCGTTTGTTTGAAATAGTATAGAGTCTCCTGCTCGAGCGGGGGGTTGGACTAGAAGACCACTGAGGTCCCGTAGAATTCTATTATTCTGTATTTTATGAGGAGGCTAGTAGAATTTGGTAAGAGTTGCTGAGGTCCAGTGTTCCACAAGGAGACTGGTGGATGTCTTTCACAGAGGAAGACGGTAGATAAGAGCGAGGCCATTTTTGGGATGGAGCCATCTCACCCCAAAGACTGACGCCGGCTGATGTCATTGAGACAGACCTAGCAAAACTGGACAATGGACGCTGTGTGGAAATTGATGAATGGAAGCCGGGCGTGATTGTGAATGGATGGAGTGTGGCTGAGTGTGCGGAAGGGCGGTGTGGAACATCCCAGAGTGGATGCAGCCGCAGTGTGCTTGTGTGTAAGCATCTGAGTTGTTGAATGCGTTCGTGGTGAATGAGAGAAGCTGGCGTCGGCTTAGTCTGATGCGGGGCAGCACGCGAGTATAAGCCCTAGGCCCCTTCGCGGGGTCTTGTGGTGCTGTGAATGGAGATAAATTTCCTTATGATGCGGAATGGAAGGAAACCGGGGACTATTTATCGGTTGAAGCTAGTGGAATTTGGCAACTGTTACCGAGGTACAGTGATCCGGACTGAGGCTGGTGGATGTCTTTGGGAGAGGGAGACGGTCGATAAGAGTGAGGGGCCTTTTTTGGGATGGAGCCCTCTCACCCCAAGGACTGATGCTGGCTGATGTCGTTTAGACAGACCTAGCAAAACTGGACAATGGACGCTGTGTGAAAATGTATGAATGGAAGCCGGGCGTGATTGTGAATGGATGGAGTATGACCGTGTGTGCAGATGGGTGGTGTGGAACATCCCAGAGTGGATGCAGCCCGCAGTGTGCTTGTGTGTAAGCATCTGAGTTGTCGAATGTGTTCGTGGTGCAAGAGAGAAGTCTGGCGTTGGCTTAGTCTGATGCGGAGGCGGCGAGGAAGAATAAGCCTTGGATCCAGCTTCATTGGGTCTGGGTGGCAGCGTGAATGGAGCTAAGCATCCTTAGGAAGCGGAATGAAAGGAAACCGGTGGATATTCATTGGAGGAAACCAGCTGAATTTGGCAGCCGTGTCTGAGGTAGAGTGTTCCAGCCCAAGGCTGGTGGATCTTTTGGAAGATGCATGTTGCCAATGGGCTGGCCCGCTCAGGGTACTTTGTTTGCTCTGTTTGCAGCATGCCCGTTGGTACTCCTGTCTATTCCCGGATGGAAGCCGACCATGGAGCATCGATGAACAGAAGGCAATAATGGTCAAACGTGCGATGGCTGATAGAAAGGCAAGTTTACTGGAAAGTTTCTAAGTGGGATGGGAAGATTGTAGCTACTGTACCGTCGTCATGTAGTTTCCTTCCACTATGTACTCCCCCGAGCTGTTCTCTCAATTGGCTTGAAAGTTTGCAAAGAAGTGTATGGAATTATCCCCCACCCACATTGAGTTATAGAAGATACCATTGTGTCCTGGAAGGAATCAGGCTGTCCTGTCTATAGGCAAGAAGGAACCCAGTTGTATGGAAAGACATGGAGCTTACCCAGTCCGTGAGCTGGCCCCCTGCATACAGCCATTTCATCGATTGATGGTTGAGGTGCAAGCAAGGTGGTGTCGATGCTTAACCCCTCGATACCATTTTTTCCTCTGAAATGAAAGAAAAGTTTTGGAAAGCCCTATTGCTGCTTGAATCGGGCCGATGTCCTTGAGAAGTCTGTCCATTTGCATAGCTGATTTCTGATTTCTGCAGGCACCACAGTGCCACAGTCTTGCAGGTTTCAGGTTAGCCTCCATTTAGTGGCATCTGAGCGGCGTTCCCCAGCCCATCCCGATCTCTGCCGAAGGTTGAGGTTTCTTCTTGGGGACAGGATTAGGACAAGTTTAAGTGGACCTTTGAAAGAGGGTTTCTCGGAAGGGGAAGGGGAAGGGGAAGGGGCTATTCCTGCTAAAATGGGGATGTTTGACCGGTCCCCCAGAGGAAGCGAGCCCTATTCTGAATCTGCTCCATAGGCTCATGAGGAAGTTTTTGCAAAGCAAAGCTAGCAACTTGCCTCCAGGGAGCTGTAGCCCAAGTATATCCCTTTTCCATCGCTTGCTCTTTATTTATTTTTTTGTCCCCCATTTCTCATTCTAAGGGCAGTCCTCCTCCCAAGGCTCAGGGATACAGGGTAAAACCCTCCCAGAAGGTCCTTGGAATCGTTTTCCAATACCGGCCCCGAACACCACCGAGGGAGGCCATGGAACCTCTTTGCAAAAGAGAAACAGAACCTGGTTCCTAGACTTACCTGGTTCTTAAGCCAAACTCCATGGACAGAGAGGTATCTGTTCCCCTTCATGCCATGATTGTGTTTGTTCTGGCCACAGTCAGGGCCATTGACAGCTCACAGAACTAAAGGCCCACTTTACATGCAGCACTAGCCAATCCAGCCTGGGTAAGGTCTCCGTCATTCAAGTCCTTTCTTTGCAGAAAGTTTCTTCGGCCAGTTTCTTCAGAAGGGAACTTCTTCAGCAACTAAAGTCAACTCGGAGGAGCCCAAAGGTGGAGCAGAAGAGACGGGATTGAAAGGCAAGTTCTCTAGAAGACTTGCTGAATGGAACGCTCATTTGCAGCATGTACCTCTATCCACCATGGCCTGAAGCAGGCTGACGTCCGGAAGACGGACCTAGCAAAAGCTGGCCGATGGACGCTGTGTAGAAATTGATGAATCGAAGCCGGTGCATGATTGTGAATGGATGGAGTGTGACTGTGCGTGCGGATGGGTGGTGTGGAACATCCCAGAGTGGATGCAGCCCGCAGTGTGCTTTTGCGTATGCGTCTGAGTTAGTGAATGTGTTCGTGGTGAACGAGAGAAGCTGGCGTCGGCTCAGTCTGATGCGGGGCAGCATGCGAGTATAAGCCCTAGGCCCAGCTTCGCGGGGTCTTGTGGTGCTGCGAATGGAGATAAGTGTCCTTAGGAGGCGGAATGAAAGGAAACCGGTGGAAATGATTGGAGGAAACCAGTGGAATTTGGCAGCGGTTGCTGAGGTACCGTGATCCGGACTGAGGCTGGGGGATGTCTTTGGGAGATGGAGATAGTGAATAAGAGGAAGGGCCCTCTGTACTCAACATGCAGTACTCAACAGAACTACATCCAGATGGAGGGAATTTAGCAGTGGGGTACTCCAAGGTTCCATTTTAGGCCCAGTGCTCTCCGGTATCTTCATAAACAATGTAGATGAGAGAATCGAATTTGACAGGCAAATTTGACAGGCAAATTTGACAGATAAAAGTAAGGGTTTACACCTAGGTAAGAAAAAGCAACTGCGAAGGTATCGACCTGGTGAAACCTGACTTAACGTCAGTAACCGAAAGAGGGAGCTTGGAGTCGTAGTGACCAATCACTTAAATATGAGACAACAGTGTGCGGATGCAGGGAAAAAAAACCAATGCAATCCTGGGATGCATTAAGAGATGGATAGAATCAGGATCAGGTGTAGCTCTAATTCTGCTTTTCAAAGTAAGACCAGACTTGGAATACGGTCAGCACAATACCGAAAAGATGCTGACACTCTGGAAAAAATGCAGAGAAGAGAAAGAAAAATTATTGAGGGTGGGGGCAGTGTTTGGAGGCTAAAACGTATGAAGAATGCTTACAGGATTAGACTATGTCTAGTCTGATGAAAAGAAGGATCGGGGAGGCATGATAGCACTAAACCCATGGAACGGTTTGCCTTCAGAGGTGGTGAGTGCTCCATCACTGAAGGTTTTCGAAAAGAGAGGACAACCGTTTGTTTGAAATAGTATAGAGTCTCCTGCTCGAGCGGGGGGTTGGACTAGAAGACCACTGAGGTCCCGTAGAATTCTATTATTCTGTATTTTATGAGGAGGCTAGTAGAATTTGGTAAGAGTTGCTGAGGTCCAGTGTTCCACAAGGAGACTGGTGGATGTCTTTCACAGAGGAAGGCGGTAGATAAGAGCGAGGCCATTTTTGGGATGGAGCCATCTCACCCCAAAGACTGACGCCGGCTGATGTCATTGAGACAGACCTAGCAAAACTGGACAATGGACGCTGTGTGGAAAACCCTGAATAGAACCTAGGGCGTGATTGTGAATGGATGGAGTGTGGCTGAGTGTGCGGAAGGGCGGTGTGGAACATCCCAGAGTGGATGCAGCCGCAGTGTGCTTGTGTGTTTTCGTCTGAGTTAGTGAATGTGTTCGTGGTGAACGAGAGAAGCTGGCGTCGGCTCAGTCTGATGCGGGCAGCATGCAGTATAAGCCCTAGGCCCAGCTTCATTGGGTCTGGGTGGCAGCGTGAATGGAGCTAAGCATCCTTAGGAAGCGGAATGAAAGGAAACCGGTGGAAATGATTGGAGGAAACCAGTGGAATTTGGCAGCGGTTGCTGAGGTACCGTGATCCGGACTGAGGCTGGGGGATGTCTTTGGGAGATGGAGATAGTGAATAAGAGGAAGGGCCCTCTGTACTCAACATTCAGTACTCAACAGAACTACATCCAGATGGAGGGAATTTAGCAGTGGGGTACTCAAGGTTCCATTTTAGGCCCAGTGCTCTCCGATATCTTCATAAACAATGTAGATGAGAGAATCGAAGGAGAATCAATGTAGATGAGAGAATCGAATTTGACAGGCAAATTTGACAGATAAAAGTAAAGGTTTACACCTAGGTAAGAAAAAGCAACTGCTAAGGTATCCACCGGGTGAAACCTGACTTAACGTCAGTAAGCAAAAGAGGGAGCTTGGAGTCGTCGTGACCAATCACTTAAATATGAGACAACAGTGTGCGGACGCAGGGAAAAAAAGCCAATGCAATCCTAGGATGCATTAATAGATGGATAGAATCAGGATCAGGTGTAGCTCTAATACTGCTTTTCAAAGTAAGACCAGACTTGGAATACGGTCAGCACAATACAGAAAAGATGCTGACACTCTGGAAAAAAGGCAGAGAAGAGAAAGAAAAATTATTGAGGTGGGGGCAGTGTTTGGAGGCTAAAACGTAGGAAGAATGCCTACAGGATTAGACTATGTCTAGTCTGATGAAAAGAAGGATCGGGGAGGCATGATAGCACTAAACCCATGGAACGGTTTGCCTTCAGAGGTGGTGAGTGCTCCATCACTGAAGGTTTTCGAAAAGAGAGGACAACCGTTTGTTTGAAATAGTATAGAGTCTCCTGCTCGAGCGGGGGGTTGGACTAGAAGACCACTGAGGTCCCGTAGAATTCTATTATTCTGTATTTTATGAGGAGGCTAGTAGAATTTGGTAAGAGTTGCTGAGGTCCAGTGTTCCACAAGGAGACTGGTGGATGTCTTTCACAGAGGAAGACGGTAGATAAGAGCGAGGGCCATTTTTTGGGATGGAGCCATCTCACCCCAAAGACTGACGCCGGCTGATGTCATTGAGACAGACCTAGCAAAAATGGAGGATGGACGCTGTGTGGAAAACCCTGAATAGAACCTAGGGCGTGATTGTGAATGGATGGAGTGTGGCTGAGTGTGCGGAAGGGCGGTGTGGAACATCCCAGAGTGGATGCAGCCCGCAGTGTGCTTGTGTGTTTTCGTCTGAGTTGTCGAATGCGTTCGTGGTGAATGAGAGAAGCTGGCGTCGGCTTAGTCTGATGCGGGGCAGCATGCGAGTATAAGCCCTAGGCCCCTTCGCGGGGTCTTGTGGTGCTGTGAATGGAGATAAATTTCCTTATGATGCGGAATGGAAGGAAACCGGGGACTATTTATCGGTTGAAGCTAGTGGAATTTGGCAACTGTTACCGAGGTACAGTGATCCGGACTGAGGCTGGTGGATGTCTTTGGGAGAGGGAGACGGTCGATAAGAGTGAGGGGCCTTTTTTGGGATGGATCCCTCTCACCCCAAGGACTGATGCTGGCTGATGTCGTTTAGACAGACCTAGCAAAACTGGACAATGGACGCTGTGTGGAAATTGATGAATGGAAGCCGGGCGTGATTGTGAATGGATGGAGTGTGACCGTGTGTGCAGATGGGTGGTGTGGAACATCCCAGAGTGGATGCAGCCCGCAGTGTGCTTGTGTGTAAGCATCTGAGTTGTCGAATGTGTTCGTGGTGCAAGAGAGAAGTCTGGCGTTGGCTTAGTCTGATGCGGAGGCGGCGAGGAAGAATAAGCCTTGGATCCAGCTTCATTGGGTCTGGGTGGCAGCGTGAATGGAGCTAAGCATCCTTAGGAAGCGGAATGAAAGGAAACCGGTGGATATTCATTGGAGGAAACCAGCTGAATTTGGCAGCCGTGTCTGAGGTAGAGTGTTCCAGCCCAAGGCTGGTGGATCTTTTGGAAGATGCATGTTGCCAATGGGCTGGCCCGCTCAGGGTACTTTGTTTGCTCTGTTTGCAGCATGCCCGTTGGTACTCCTGTCTATTCCCGGATGGAAGCCGACCATGGAGCATCGATGAACAGAAGGCAATAATGGTCAAACGTGCGATGGCTAATAGAAAGGCAAGTTTACTGGAAAGTTTCTAAGTGGGATGGGAAGATTGTAGCTACTGTACCGTCGTCATGTAGTTTCCTTCCACTATGTACTCCCCCGAGCTGTTCTCTCAATTGGCTTGAAAGCTTGCAAAGAAGTGTATGGAATTATCCCCCACCCACATTGAGTTATAGAAGATACCATTGTGTCCTGGAAGGAATCAGGCTGTCCTGTCTATAGGCAAGAAGGAACCCAGTTGTATGGAAAGACATGGAGCTTACCCAGTCCGTGAGCTGGCCCCCTGCATACAGCCATTTCATCGATTGATGGTTGAGGTGCAAGCAAGGTGGTGTCGATGCTTAACCCCTCGATACCATTTTTTCCTCTGAAATGAAAGAAAAGTTTTGGAAAGCCCTATTGCTGCTTGAATCGGGCCGATGTCCTTGAGAAGTCTGTCCATTTGCATAGCTGATTTCTGATTTCTGCAGGCACCACAGTGCCACAGTCTTGCAGGTTTCAGGTTAGCCTCCATTTAGTGGCATCTGAGCGGCGTTCCCCAGCCCATCCCGATCTCTGCCGAAGGTTGAGGTTTCTTCTTGGGGACAGGATTAGGACAAGTTTAAGTGGACCTTTGAAAGAGAGTTTCTCGGAAGGGGAAAGGGAAGGGGCTATTCCTGCTAAAATGGGGATGTTTGACCGGTCCCCCAGAGGAAGCGAGCCCTATTCTGAATCTGCTCCATAGGCTCATGAGGAAGTTTTTGCAAAGCAAAGCTAGCAACTTGCCTCCAGGGAGCTGTAGCCCAAGTATATCCCTTTTCCATCGCTTGCTCTTTATTTATTTTTTTGTCCCCCATTTCTCATTCTAAGGGCAGTCCTCCTCCCAAGGCTCAGGGATACAGGGTAAAACCCTCCCAGAAGGTCCTTGGAATCCTTTTCCAATACCGGCCCCGAACACCACCGAGGGAGGCCATGGAACCTCTTTGCAAAAGAGAAACAGAACCTGGTTCCTAGACTTACCTGGTTCTTAAGCCAAACTCCATGGACAGAGAGGTATCTGTTCCCCTTCATGCCATGATTGTGTTTGTTCTGGCCACAGTCAGGGCCATTGACAGCTCACAGAACTAAAGGCCCACTTTACATGCAGCACTAGCCAATCCAGCCTGGGTAAGGTCTCCGTCATTCATGTCCTTTCTTTGCAGAAAGTTTCTTCGGCCAGTTTCTTCAGAAGGGAACTTCTTCAGCAACTAAAGTCAACTCGGAGGAGCCCAAAGGTGGAGCAGAAGAGACGGGATTGAAAGGCAAGTTCTCTAGAAGACTTGCTGAATGGAACGGCTCATTTGCAGCATGTACCTCTATCCACCATGGCCTGAAGCAGGCTGACGTCCGGAAGACGGACCTAGCAAAAGCTGGCCGATGGACGCTGTGTAGAAATTGATGAATCAAGCCGGTGCATGATTGTGAATGGATGGAGTGTGACTGTGCGTGCGGATGGGTGGTGTGGAACATCCCAGAGTGGATGCAGCCCAGTGTGCTTGTGTGTAAGCATCTGAGTTGTCGAATGTGTTCGTGGTGAACGAGAGAAGCTGGCGCCGGCTCAGTCTGATGCGGGCAGCATGCAGTATAAGCCCTAGGCCCAGCTTCGGGGTCTTGTGGTGCTGTGAATGGAGATAAATTTCCTTATGATGCGGAATGGAAGGAAACCGGTGGATATTCATTGGAGGAAACCAGTGGAATTTGGCAACTGTTACCGAGGTACAGTGATCCGGACTGAGGCTGGTGGATGTCTTTGGGAGAGGGAGACGGTCGATAAGAGTGAGGGGCCTTTTTGGGATGGAGCCTCTCACCCCAAGGACTGATGCTGGCTGATGTCGTTTAGACAGACCTAGAAAAATGGAGGATGGACGCTGTGTAGAAATTGATGAATGGAAGCCGGGCGTGATTGTGAATGGATGGAGTGTGGCTGAGTGTGCGGAAGGGCGGTGTGGAACATCCCAGAGTGGATGCAGCCCGCAGTGTGCTTGTGTAAGCATCTGAGTTGTCGAATGTGTTCGTGGTGAACGAGAGAAGCTGGCGCCGGCTCAGTCTGATGCGGAGGCGGCGAGGAAGAATAAGCCTTGGATCCAGCTTCATTGGGTCTGGGTGGCAGCGTGAATGGAGCTAAGCATCCTTAGGAAGCGGAATGAAAGGAAACCGGGACTATTTATCGGTTGAAGCTAGTGGAATTTGGCAACTGTTACCGAGGTACAGTGATCCGGACTGAGGCTGGTGGATGTCTTTCACAGAGGAAGACGGTAGATAAGAGCGAGGCCATTTTTGGGATGGAGCCTCTCACCCCAAAGACTGACGCCGCTGATGTCATTGAGACAGACCTAGAAAAATGGAGGATGGACGCTGTGTAGAAATTGATGAATCAAGCCGGTGCATGATTGTGAATGGATGGAGTGTGGCTGAGTGTGCGGATGCAGGGAAAAAAAGCCAATGCAATCCTAGGATGCATTAATAGATGGATAGAATCAGGATCAGGTGTAGCTCTAATACTGCTTTTCAAAGTAAGACCAGACTTGGAATACGGTCAGCACAATACAGAAAAGATGCTGACACTCTGGAAAAAAGGCAGAGAAGAGAAAGAAAAATTATTGAGGTGGGGGCAGTGTTTGGAGGCTAAAACGTAGGAAGAATGCCTACAGGATTAGACTATGTCTAGTCTGATGAAAAGAAGGATCGGGGAGGCATGATAGCACTAAACCCATGGAACGGTTTGCCTTCAGAGGTGGTGAGTGCTCCATCACTGAAGGTTTTCGAAAAGAGAGGACAACCGTTTGTTTGAAATAGTATAGAGTCTCCTGCTCGAGCGGGGGGTTGGACTAGAAGACCACTGAGGTCCCGTAGAATTCTATTATTCTGTATTTTATGAGGAGGCTAGTAGAATTTGGTAAGAGTTGCTGAGGTCCAGTGTTCCACAAGGAGACTGGTGGATGTCTTTCACAGAGGAAGACGGTAGATAAGAGCGAGGGCCATTTTTTGGGATGGAGCCATCTCACCCCAAAGACTGACGCCGGCTGATGTCATTGAGGCAGACCTAGCAAAAATGGAGGATGGACGCTGTGTGGAAAACCTGGGGCGTGATTGTGAATGGATGGAGTTTGGCTGAGTGTGCGGATGGGCAGTGTGGAACATCCCAGAGTGGATGCAGCCTGCAGTGTGCTTGTGTGTAAGTATCTGAGTTGTCGAATGTGTTCGTGGTGCAAGAGAGAAGTCTGGCGTTGGCTTAGTCTGATGCGGGGCAGCATGCGAGTATAAGCCCTAGGCCCAGCTTGGCGGGGTCTTGTGGTGCTGTGAATGGAGATAAGTGTCCTTAGGAGGCGGAATGAAAGGGAACCGGTGGAAATGATTGGAGGAAACCAGTGGAATTTGGCAGCGGTTGCTGAGGTACCGTGATCCGGACTGAGGCTGGGGGATGTCTTTGGGAGATGGAGATAGTGAATAAGAGGAAGGGCCCTCTGTACTCAACATTCAGTACTCAACAGAACTACATCCAGATGGAGGGAATTTAGCAGTGGGGTACTCCAAGGTTCCATTTTAGGCCCAGTGCTCTCCGATATCTTCATAAACAATGTAGATGAGAGAATCGAATTTGACAGGCAAATTTGACAGATAAAAGTAAAGGTTTACACCTAGGTAAGAAAAAGCAACTGCTAAGGTATCCACCGGGTGAAACCTGACTTAACGTCAGTAAGCAAAAGAGGGAGCTTGGAGTCGTCGTGACCAATCACTTAAATATGAGACAACAGTGTGCGGATGGGTGGTGTGGAACATCCCAGAGTGGATGCAGCCGCAGTGTGCTTGTGTAAGCATCTGAGTTGTCGAATGTGTTCGTGGTGAATGAGAGAAGCTGGCGTCGGCTCAGTCTGATGCGGAGGCGGCGAGGAAGAATAAGCCTTGGATCCAGCTTCATTGGGTCTGGGTGGCAGCGTGAATGGAGCTAAGCATCCTTAGGAAGCGGAATGAAAGGAAACCGGGACTATTTATCGGTTGAAGCTAGTGGAATTTGGCAGCGGTTGCTGAGGTCCAGTGTTCCACAAGGAGACTGGTGGATGTCTTTCACAGAGGAAGACGGTAGATAAGAGCGAGGCCATTTTTGGGATGGAGCCTCTCACCCCAAAGACTGACGCCGCTGATGTCATTGAGACAGACCTAGAAAAATGGAGGATGGACGCTGTGTAGAAATTGATGAATGGAAGCCGGGCGTGATTGTGAATGGATGGAGTGTGGCTGAGTGTGCGGAAGGGCGGTGTGGAACATCCCAGAGTGGATGCAGCCCACAGTGTGCTTGTGTAAGCATCTGAGTTGTCGAATGTGTTCGTGGTGCAAGAGAGAAGTCTGGCGTTGGCTTAGTCTGATGAAAAGAAGGATCGGGGAGGCATGATAGCACTAAACCCATGGAACGGTTTGCCTTCAGAGGTGGTGAGTGCTCCATCACTGAAGGTTTTCGAAAAGAGAGGACAACCGTTTGTTTGAAATAGTATAGAGTCTCCTGCTCGAGCGGGGGGTTGGACTAGAAGACCACTGAGGTCCCGTAGAATTCTATTATTCTGTATTTTATGAGGAGGCTAGTAGAATTTGGTAAGAGTTGCTGAGGTCCAGTGTTCCACAAGGAGACTGGTGGATGTCTTTCACAGAGGAAGACGGTAGATAAGAGCGAGGGCCATTTTTTGGGATGGAGCCATCTCACCCCAAAGACTGACGCCGGCTGATGTCATTGAGACAGACCTAGAAAAAATGGAGGATGGACGCTATGTGGAAAACCCTGAATAGAACCTAGGGCGTGATTGTGAATGGATGGAGTGTGGCTGAGTGTGCGGAAGGGCGGTGTGGAACATCCCAGAGTGGATGCAGCCCACAGTGTGCTTGTGTGTTTTCGTCTGAGTTGTCGAATGCGTTCGTGGTGAATGAGAGAAGCTGGCGTCGGCTTAGTCTGATGCGGGGCAGCATGCGAGTATAAGCCCTAGGCCCCTTCGCGGGGTCTTGTGGTGCTGTGAATGGAGATAAATTTCCTTATGATGCGGAATGGAAGGAAACCGGGGACTATTTATCGGTTGAAGCTAGTGGAATTTGGCAACTGTTACCGAGGTACAGTGATCCGGACTGAGGCTGGTGGATGTCTTTGGGAGAGGGAGACGGTCGATAAGAGTGAGGGGCCTTTTTTGGGATGGGGCCCTCTCACCCCAAGGACTGATGCTGGCTGATGTCGTTTAGACAGACCTAGCAAAACTGGACAATGGACGCTGTGTGAAAATGATGAATGGAAGCCGGGCGTGATTGTGAATGGATGGAGTGTGACCGTGTGTGCAGATGGGTGGTGTGGAACATCCCAGAGTGGATGCAGCCCGCAGTGTGCTTGTGTGTAAGCATCTGAGTTGTCGAATGTGTTCGTGGTGCAAGAGAGAAGTCTGGCGTTGGCTTAGTCTGATGCGGAGGCGGCGAGGAAGAATAAGCCTTGGATCCAGCTTCATTGGGTCTGGGTGGCAGCGTGAATGGAGCTAAGCATCCTTAGGAAGCGGAATGAAAGGAAACCGGTGGATATTCATTGGAGGAAACCAGCTGAATTTGGCAGCCGTGTCTGAGGTAGAGTGTTCCAGCCCAAGGCTGGTGGATCTTTTGGAAGATGCATGTTGCCAATGGGCTGGCCCGCTCAGGGTACTTTGTTTGCTCTGTTTGCAGCATGCCCGTTGGTACTCCTGTCTATTCCCGGATGGAAGCCGACCATGGAGCATCGATGAACAGAAGGCAATAATGGTCAAACGTGCGATGGCTAATAGAAAGGCAAGTTTACTGGAAAGTTTCTAAGTGGGATGGGAAGATTGTAGCTACTGTACCGTCGTCATGTAGTTTCCTTCCACTATGTACTCCCCCGAGCTGTTCTCTCAATTGGCTTGAAAGCTTGCAAAGAAGTGTATGGAATTATCCCCCACCCACATTGAGTTATAGAAGATACCATTGTGTCCTGGAAGGAATCAGGCTGTCCTGTCTATAGGCAAGAAGGAACCCAGTTGTATGGAAAGACATGGAGCTTACCCAGTCCGTGAGCTGGCCCCCTGCATACAGCCATTTCATCGATTGATGGTTGAGGTGCAAGCAAGGTGGTGTCGATGCTTAACCCCTCGATACCATTTTTTCCTCTGAAATGAAAGAAAAGTTTTGGAAAGCCCTATTGCTGCTTGAATCAGGCCGATGTCCTTGAGAAGTCTGTCCATTTGCATAGCTGATTTCTGATTTCTGCAGGCACCACAGTGCCACAGTCTTGCAGGTTTCAGGTTAGCCTCCATTTAGTGGCATCTGAGCGGCGTTCCCCAGCCCATCCCGATCTCTGCCGAAGGTTGGGGTTTCTTCTTGGGGACAGGATTAGGACAAGTTTAAGTGGACCTTTGAAAGAGGGTTTCTCGGAAGGGGGAGGGGAAGGGGAAGGGACTATTCCTGCTAAAATGGGGATGTTTGACCGGTCCCCCAGAGGAAGCGAGCCCTATTCTGAATCTGCTCCATAGGCTCATGAGGAAGTTTTTGCAAAGCAAAGCTAGCAACTTGCCTCCAGGGAGCTGTAGCCCAAGTCTATCCCTTTTCCATCGCTTGCTCTTTATTTATTTTTTTGTCCCCCATTTCTCATTCTAAGGGCAGTCCTCCTCCCAAGGCTCAGGGATACAGGGTAAAACCCTCCCAGAAGGTCCTTGGAATCGTTTTCCAATACCGGCCCCGAACACCACCGAGGGAGGCCATGGAACCTCTTTGCAAAAGAGAAACAGAACCTGGTTCCTAGACTTACCTGGTTCTTAAGCCAAACTCCATGGACAGAGAGGTATCTGTTCCCCTTCATGCCATGATTGTGTTTGTTCTGGCCACAGTCAGGGCCATTGACAGCTCACAGAACTTAAGGCCCACTTTACATGCAGCACTAGCCAATCCAGCCTGGGTAAGGTCTCCGTCATTCAAGTCCTTTCTTTGCAGAAAGTTTCTTCGGCCAGTTTCTTCAGAAGGGAACTTCTTCAGCAACTAAAGTCAACTCGGAGGAGCCCAAAGGTGGAGCAGAAGAGACGGGATTGAAAGGCAAGTTCTCTAGAAGACTTGCTGAATGGAACGGCTCATTTGCAGCATGTACCCTCTATCCACCATGGCCTGAAGCAGGCTGACGTCCGGAAGACGGACCTAGCAAAAGCTGGCCGATGGACGCTGTGTAGAAATTGATGAATCGAAGCCGGTGCATGATTGTGAATGGATGGAGTGTGACTGTGCGTGCGGATGGGTGGTGTGGAACATCCCAGAGTGGATGCAGCCCGCAGTGTGCTTTTGCGTATGCGTCTGAGTTAGTGAATGTGTTCGTGGTGAACGAGAGAAGCTGGCGTCGGCTCAGTCTGATGCGGGGCAGCATGCGAGTATAAGCCCTAGGCCCAGCTTCGCGGGGTCTTGTGGTGCTGCGAATGGAGATAAGTGTCCTTAGGAGGCGGAATGAAAGGAAACCGGTGGAAATGATTGGAGGAAACCAGTGGAATTTGGCAGCGGTTGCTGAGGTACCGTGATCCGGACTGAGGCTGGGGGATGTCTTTGGGAGATGGAGATAGTGAATAAGAGGAAGGGCCCTCTGTACTCAACATTCAGTACTCAACAGAACTACATCCAGATGGAGGGAATTTAGCAGTGGGGTACTCCAAGGTTCCATTTTAGGCCCAGTGCTCTCCGATATCTTCATAAACAATGTAGATGAGAGAATCGAAGGAGAATCAATGTAGATGAGAGAATCGAATTTGACAGGCAAATTTGACAGATAAAAGTAAAGGTTTACACCTAGGTAAGAAAAAGCAACTGCTAAGGTATCCACCGGGTGAAACCTGACTTAACGTCAGTAAGCAAAAGAGGGAGCTTGGAGTCGTAGTGACCAATCACTTAAATATGAGACAACAGTGTGCGGACGCAGGGAAAAAAAGCCAATGCAATCCTAGGATGCATTAATAGATGGATAGAATCAGGATCAGGTGTAGCTCTAATACTGCTTTTCAAAGTAAGACCAGACTTGGAATACGGTCAGCACAATACAGAAAAGATGCTGACACTCTGGAAAAAAGGCAGAGAAGAGAAAGAAAAATTATTGAGGTGGGGGCAGTGTTTGGAGGCTAAAACGTAGGAAGAATGCCTACAGGATTAGACTATGTCTAGTCTGATGAAAAGAAGGATCGGGGAGGCATGATAGCACTAAACCCATGGAACGGTTTGCCTTCAGAGGTGGTGAGTGCTCCATCACTGAAGGTTTTCGAAAAGAGAGGACAACCGTTTGTTTGAAATAGTATAGAGTCTCCTGCTCGAGCGGGGGGTTGGACTAGAAGACCACTGAGGTCCCGTAGAATTCTATTATTCTGTATTTTATGAGGAGGCTAGTAGAATTTGGTAAGAGTTGCTGAGGTCCAGTGTTCCACAAGGAGACTGGTGGATGTCTTTCACAGAGGAAGACGGTAGATAAGAGCGAGGGCCATTTTTTGGGATGGAGCCATCTCACCCCAAAGACTGACGCCGGCTGATGTCATTGAGACAGACCTAGAAAAAATGGAGGATGGACGCTATGTGGAAAACCCTGAATAGAACCTAGGGCGTGATTGTGAATGGATGGAGTGTGGCTGAGTGTGCGGAAGGGCGGTGTGGAACATCCCAGAGTGGATGCAGCCCACAGTGTGCTTGTGTGTAAGCATCTGAGTTGTCGAATGTGTTCGTGGTGAACGAGAGAAGCTGGCGTCGGCTCAGTCTGATGCGGGGCAGCATGCGAGTATAAGCCCTAGGCCCAGCTTCGCGGGGTCTTGTGGTGCTGCGAATGGAGATAAGTGTCCTTAGGAGGCGGAATGAAAGGAAACCGGTGGAAATGATTGGAGGAAACCAGTGGAATTTGGCAGCGGTTGCTGAGGTACCGTGATCCGGACTGAGGCTGGGGGATGTCTTTGGGAGATGGAGATAGTGAATAAGAGGAAGGGCCCTCTGTACTCAACATTCAGTACTCAACAGAACTACATCCAGATGGAGGGAATTTAGCAGTGGGGTACTCCAAGGTTCCATTTTAGGCCCAGTGCTCTCCGATATCTTCATAAACAATGTAGATGAGAGAATCGAAGGAGAATCAATGTAGATGAGAGAATCGAATTTGACAGGCAAATTTGACAGATAAAAGTAAAGGTTTACACCTAGGTAAGAAAAAGCAACTGCTAAGGTATCCACCGGGTGAAACCTGACTTAACGTCAGTAAGCAAAAGAGGGAGCTTGGAGTCGTCGTGACCAATCACTTAAATATGAGACAACAGTGTGCGGACGCAGGGAAAAAAAGCCAATGCAATCCTAGGATGCATTAATAGATGGATAGAATCAGGATCAGGTGTAGCTCTAATACTGCTTTTCAAAGTAAGACCAGACTTGGAATACGGTCAGCACAATACAGAAAAGATGCTGACACTCTGGAAAAAAGGCAGAGAAGAGAAAGAAAAATTATTGAGGTGGGGGCAGTGTTTGGAGGCTAAAACGTAGGAAGAATGCCTACAGGATTAGACTATGTCTAGTCTGATGAAAAGAAGGATCGGGGAGGCATGATAGCACTAAACCCATGGAACGGTTTGCCTTCAGAGGTGGTGAGTGCTCCATCACTGAAGGTTTTCGAAAAGAGAGGACAACCGTTTGTTTGAAATAGTATAGAGTCTCCTGCTCGAGCGGGGGGTTGGACTAGAAGACCACTGAGGTCCCGTAGAATTCTATTATTCTGTATTTTATGAGGAGGCTAGTAGAATTTGGTAAGAGTTGCTGAGGTCCAGTGTTCCACAAGGAGACTGGTGGATGTCTTTCACAGAGGAAGACGGTAGATAAGAGCGAGGGCCATTTTTTGGGATGGAGCCATCTCACCCCAAAGACTGACGCCGGCTGATGTCATTGAGACAGACCTAGAAAAAATGGAAGATGGACGCTAAGTGGAAAACCCTGAATAGAACCTAGGGCGTGATTGTGAATGGATGGAGTGTGGCTGAGTGTGCGGAAGGGCGGTGTGGAACATCCCAGAGTGGATGCAGCCCGCAGTGTGCTTGTGTGTTTTCGTCTGAGTTGTCGAATGCGTTCGTGGTGAATGAGAGAAGCTGGCGTCGGCTTAGTCTGATGCGGGGCAGCATGCGAGTATAAGCCCTAGGCCCCTTCGCGGGGTCTTGTGGTGCTGTGAATGGAGATAAATTTCCTTATGATGCGGAATGGAAGGAAACCGGGGACTATTTATCGGTTGAAGCTAGTGGAATTTGGCAACTGTTACCAAGGTACAGTGATCCGGACTGAGGCTGGTGGATGTCTTTGGGAGAGGGAGACGGTCGATAAGAGTGAGGGGCCTTTTTTGGGATGGAGCCCTCTCACCCCAAGGACTGATGCTGGCTGATGTCGTTTAGACAGACCTAGCAAAACTGGACAATGGACGCTGTGTGGAAATTGATGAATGGAAGCCGGGCGTGATTGTGAATGGATGGAGTGTGACCGTGTGTGCAGATGGGTGGTGTGGAACATCCCAGAGTGGATGCAGCCCGCAGTGTGCTTGTGTGTAAGCATCTGAGTTGTCGAATGTGTTCGTGGTGCAAGAGAGAAGTCTGGCGTTGGCTTAGTCTGATGCGGAGGCGGCGAGGAAGAATAAGCCTTGGATCCAGCTTCATTGGGTCTGGGTGGCAGCGTGAATGGAGCTAAGCATCCTTAGGAAGCGGAATGAAAGGAAACCGGTGGATATTCATTGGAGGAAACCAGCTGAATTTGGCAGCCGTGTCTGAGGTAGAGTGTTCCAGCCCAAGGCTGGTGGATCTTTTGGAAGATGCATGTTGCCAATGGGCTGGCCCGCTCAGGGTACTTTGTTTGCTCTGTTTGCAGCATGCCCGTTGGTACTCCTGTCTATTCCCGGATGGAAGCCGACCATGGAGCATCGATGAACAGAAGGCAATAATGGTCAAACGTGCGATGGCTAATAGAAAGGCAAGTTTACTGGAAAGTTTCTAAGTGGGATGGGAAGATTGTAGCTACTGTACCGTCGTCATGTAGTTTCCTTCCACTATGTACTCCCCCGAGCTGTTCTCTCAATTGGCTTGAAAGCTTGCAAAGAAGTGTATGGAATTATCCCCCACCCACATTGAGTTATAGAAGATACCATTGTGTCCTGGAAGGAATCAGGCTGTCCTGTCTATAGGCAAGAAGGAACCCAGTTGTATGGAAAGACATGGAGCTTACCCAGTCCGTGAGCTGGCCCCCTGCATACAGCCATTTCATCGATTGATGGTTGAGGTGCAAGCAAGGTGGTGTCGATGCTTAACCCCTCGATACCATTTTTTCCTCTGAAATGAAAGAAAAGTTTTGGAAAGCCCTATTGCTGCTTGAATCAGGCCGATGTCCTTGAGAAGTCTGTCCATTTGCATAGCTGATTTCTGATTTCTGCAGGCACCACAGTGCCACAGTCTTGCAGGTTTCAGGTTAGCCTCCATTTAGTGGCATCTGAGCGGCGTTCCCCAGCCCATCCCGATCTCTGCCAAGGTTGAGGTTTCTTCTTGGGGACAGGATTAGACTATGTCTAGTCTGATGAAAAGAAGGATCGGGGAGGCATGATAGCACTAAACCCATGGAACGGTTTGCCTTCAGAGGTGGTGAGTGCTCCATCACTGAAGGTTTTCGAAAAGAGAGGACAACCGTTTGTTTGAAATAGTATAGAGTCTCCTGCTCGAGCGGGGGGTTGGACTAGAAGACCACTGAGGTCCCGTAGAATTCTATTATTCTGTATTTTATGAGGAGGCTAGTAGAATTTGGTAAGAGTTGCTGAGGTCCAGTGTTCCACAAGGAGACTGGTGGATGTCTTTCACAGAGGAAGACGGTAGATAAGAGCGAGGGCCATTTTTTGGGATGGAGCCATCTCACCCCAAAGACTGACGCCGGCTGATGTCATTGAGACAGACCTAGAAAAAATGGAGGATGGACGCTAAGTGGAAAACCCTGAATAGAACCTAGGGCGTGATTGTGAATGGATGGAGTGTGGCTGAGTGTGCGGATGGGCGGTGTGGAACATCCCAGAGTGGATGCAGCCCGCAGTGTGCTTGTGTGTGCGCGTCTGAGTTGTCGAATGTGTTCGTGGTGAACGAGAGAAGCTGGCGTCGGCTTAGTCTGATGCGGAGGCGGCGAGGAAGAATAAGCCTTGGATCCAGCTTCATTGGGTCTGGGTGGCAGCGTGAATGGAGCTAAGCATCCTTAGGAAGCGGAATGAAAGGAAACCGGGACTATTTATCGGTTGAAGCTAGTGGAATTTGGCAACTGTTACCGAGGTACAGTGATCCGGACTGAGGCTGGTGGATGTCTTTCCCAGAGGAAGACGGTAGATAAGAGCGAGGGCCATTTTTTGGGATGGAGCCATCTCACCCCAAAGACTGATGCTGGCTGATGTCGTTTAGACAGACCTAGCAAAACTGGACAATGGACGCTGTGTGGAAATTGATGAATGGAAGCCGGGCGTGATTGTGAATGGATGGAGTGTGGCTGAGTGTGCGGAAGGGCGGTGTGGAACATCCCAGAGTGGATGCAGCCCACAGTGTGCTTGTGTAAGCATCTGAGTTGTCGAATGCGTTCGTGGTGAATGAGAGAAGCTGGCGTCGGCTTAGTCTGATGCGGAGGCGGCGAGGAAGAATAAGCCTTGGATCCAGCTTCATTGGGTCTGGGTGGCAGCGTGAATGGAGCTAAGCATCCTTAGGAAGCGGAATGAAAGGAAACCGGGACTATTTATCGGTTGAAGCTAGTGGAATTTGGCAGCGGTTGCTGAGGTACCGTGATCCGGACTGAGGCTGGTGGATGTCTTTCACAGAGGAAGGCGGTAGATAAGAGCGAGGCCATTTTTGGGATGGAGCCTCTCACCCCAAGGACTGATGCTGGCTGATGTCGTTTAGACAGACCTAGAAAAATGGAGGATGGACGCTGTGTGAAATTGATGAATGGAAGCCGGGCGTGATTGTGAATGGATGGAGTGTGACTGTGCGTGCGGATGGGTGGTGTGGAACATCCCAGAGTGGATGCAGCCGCAGTGTGCTTGTGTAAGCATCTGAGTTGTCGAATGTGTTCGTGGTGCAAGAGAGAAGTCTGGCGTTGGCTTAGTCTGATGCGGAGGCGGCGAGGAAGAATAAGCCTTGGATCCAGCTTCATTGGGTCTGGGTGGCAGCGTGAATGGAGCTAAGCATCCTTAGGAAGCGGAATGAAAGGAAACCGGTGGATATTCATTGGAGGAAACCAGCTGAATTTGGCAGCCGTGTCTGAGGTAGAGTGTTCCAGCCCAAGGCTGGTGGATCTTTTGGAAGATGCATGTTGCCAATGGGCTGGCCCGCTCAGGGTACTTTGTTTGCTCTGTTTGCAGCATGCCCGTTGGTACTCCTGTCTATTCCCGGATGGAAGCCGACCATGGAGCATCGATGAACAGAAGGCAATAATGGTCAAACGTGCGATGGCTAATAGAAAGGCAAGTTTACTGGAAAGTTTCTAAGTGGGATGGGAAGATTGTAGCTACTGTACCGTCGTCATGTAGTTTCCTTCCACTATGTACTCCCCCGAGCTGTTCTCTCAATTGGCTTGAAAGCTTGCAAAGAAGTGTATGGAATTATCCCCCACCCACATTGAGTTATAGAAGATACCATTGTGTCCTGGAAGGAATCAGGCTGTCCTGTCTATAGGCAAGAAGGAACCCAGTTGTATGGAAAGACATGGAGCTTACCCAGTCCGTGAGCTGGCCCCCTGCATACAGCCATTTCATCGATTGATGGTTGAGGTGCAAGCAAGGTGGTGTCGATGCTTAACCCCTCGATACCATTTTTTCCTCTGAAATGAAAGAAAAGTTTTGGAAAGCCCTATTGCTGCTTGAATCGGGCCGATGTCCTTGAGAAGTCTGTCCATTTGCATAGCTGATTTCTGATTTCTGCAGGCACCACAGTGCCACAGTCTTGCAGGTTTCAGGTTAGCCTCCATTTAGTGGCATCTGAGCGGCGTTCCCCAGCCCATCCCGATCTCTGCCCAAGGTTGAGGTTTCTTCTTGGGGACAGGATTAGGACAAGTTTAAGGGGACCTTTGAAAGTGGGTTTCTCGGAAGGGAAGGGAAGGGAAGGGGCTATTCCTGCTAAAATGGGGATGTTTGACCGGTCCCCCAGAGGAAGCGAGCCCTATTCTGAATCTGCTCCATAGGCTCATGAGGAAGTTTTTGCAAAGCAAAGCTAGCAACTTGCCTCCAGGGAGCTGTAGCCCAAGTATATCCCTTTTCCATCGCTTGCTCTTTATTTATTTTTTTGTCCCCCATTTCTCATTCTAAGGGCAGTCCTCCTCCCAAGGCTCAGGGATACAGGGTAAAACCCTCCCAGAAGGTCCTTGGAATCGTTTTCCAATACCGGCCCCGAACACCACCGAGGGAGGCCATGGAACCTCTTTGCAAAAGAGAAACAGAACCTGGTTCCTAGACTTACCTGGTTCTTAAGCCAAACTCCATGGACAGAGAGGTATCTGTTCCCCTTCATGCCATGATTGTGTTTGTTCTGGCCACAGTCAGGGCCATTGACAGCTCACAGAACTTAAGGCCCACTTTACATGCAGCACTAGCCAATCCAGCCTGGGTAAGGTCTCCGTCATTCAAGTCCTTTCTTTGCAGAAAGTTTCTTCGGCCACTTTCTTCAGAAGGGAACTTCTTCAGCAACTAAAGTCAACTCGGAGGAGCCCAAAGGTGAAGCAGAAGAGACGGGATTGAAAGGCAAGTTCTCTCAATTGGCTTGAAAGCTTGCAAAGAAGTGTATGGAATTATCCCCCACCCACATTGAGTTATAGAAGATACCATTGTGTCCTGGAAGGAATCAGGCTGTCCTGTCTATAGGCAAGAAGAAACCCAGTTGTATGGAAAGACATGGAGCTTACCCAGTCCGTGAGCTGGCCCCCTGCATACAGCCATTTCATCGATTGATGGTTGAGGTGCAAGCAAGGTGGTGTCGATGCTTAACCCCTCGATACCATTTTTTCCTCTGAAATGAAAGAAAAGTTTTGGAAAGCCCTATTGCTGCTTGAATCGGGCCGATGTCCTTGAGAAGTCTGTCCATTTGCATAGCTGATTTCTGATTTCTGCAGGCACCACAGTGCCACAATCTTGCAGGTTTCAGGTTAGCCTCCATTTAGTGACATCTAAATCTAATGAAAAGAAGGATCGGGGAGGCATGATAGCACTAAACCCATGGAACGGTTTGCCTTCAGAGGTGGTGAGTGCTCCATCACTGAAGGTTTTCGAAAAGAGAGGACAACCGTTTGTTTGAAATAGTACAGAGTCTCCTGCTCGAGCGGGGGGTTGGACTAGAAGACCACTGAGGTCCCGTAGAATTCTATTATTCTGTATTTTATGAGGAGGCTAGTAGAATTTGGTAAGAGTTGCTGAGGTCCAGTGTTCCACAAGGAGACTGGTGGATGTCTTTCACAGAGGGAGACGGTCGATAAGAGTGAGGGGCCTTTTTTGGGATGGAGCCCTCTCACCCCAAGGACTGATGCTGGCTGATGTCATTGAGACAGACCTAGCAAAAGCTGGCCGATGGACGCTGTGTAGAAATTGATGAATCAAGCCGGTGCATGATTGTGAATGGATGGAGTGTGACCGTGTGTGCAGATGGGTGGTGTGGAACATCCCAGAGTGGATGCAGCCGCAGTGTGCTTGTGTGTTTTCGTCTGAGTTGTCGAATGCGTTCGTGGTGAGCGAGAGAAGCTGGCGCCGGCTCAGTCTGATGCGGAGGCGGCGAGGAAGAATAAGCCTTGGATCCAGCTTCATTGGGTCTGGGTGGCAGCGTGAATGGAGCTAAGCATCCTTAGGAAGCGGAATGAAAGGAAACCGTGGATATTCATTGGAGGAAACCAGTGGAATTTGGCAACTGTTACCGAGGTACAGTGATCCGGACTGAGGCTGGTGGATGTCTTTCACAGAGGAAGACGGTAGATAAGAGCGAGGCCATTTTTGGGATGGAGCCATCTCACCCCAAGGACTGATGCTGGCTGATGTCGTTTAGACAGACCTAGCAAAACTGGACAATGGACGCTGTGTGGAAATTGATGAATGGAAGCCGGGCGTGATTGTGAATGGATGGAGTGTGGCTGAGTGTGCGGAAGGGCGGTGTGGAACATCCCAGAGTGGATGCAGCCGCAGTGTGCTTTTGTGTATGCGTCTGAGTTAGTGAATGTGTTCGTGGTGAACGAGAGAAGCTGGCGTCGGCTTAGTCTGATGCGGAGGCGGCGAGGAAGAATAAGCCTTGGATCCAGCTTCATTGGGTCTGGGTGGCAGCGTGAATGGAGCTAAGCATCCTTAGGAAGCGGAATGAAAGGAAACCGTGGATATTCATTGGAGGAAACCAGTGGAATTTGGCAGCGGTTGCTGAGGTACCGTGATCCGGACTGAGGCTGGTGGATCTTTGGAAGATGCATGTTGCCAATGGGCTGGCCCGCTCAGGGTACTTTGTTTGCTCTGTTTGCAGCATGTACCCTCTATCCACCATGGCCTGAAGCAGGCTGACGTCCAGAAGACGGACCTAGCAAAAACTGGACAATGGACGCTGTGTGGAAATTGATGAATGGAAGCCGGGCGTGATTGTGAATGGATGGAGTGTGACCGTGCGTGCGGATGGGTGGTGTGGAACATCCCAGAGTGGATGCAGCCCGCAGTGTGCTTTTGTGTAAGCATCTGATTTGTCGAATGTGTTCGTGGTGCAAGAGAGAAGTCTGGCGTTGGCTTAGTCTGATGCGGAGGCGGCGAGGAAGAATAAGCCTTGGATCCAGCTTCATTGGGTCTGGGTGGCAGCGTGAATGGAGCTAAGCATCCTTAGGAAGCGGAATGAAAGGAAACCGGGACTATTTATCGGTTGAAGCTAGTGGAATTTGGCAACTGTTACCAAGGTACAGTGATCCGGACTGAGGCTGGTGGATGTCTTTCACAGAGGAAGACGGTAGATAAGAGTGAGGGGCCTTTTTGGGATGGAGCCTCTCACCCCAAGGACTGATGCTGGCTGATGTCGTTTAGACAGACCTAGAAAAATGGAGGATGGACGCTGTGTGAAATTGATGAATGGAAGCCGGGCGTGATTGTGAATGGATGGAGTGTGACTGTGCGTGCGGATGGGTGGTGTGGAACATCCCAGAGTGGATGCAGCCGCAGTGTGCTTGTGTGTTTTCGTCTGAGTTGTCGAATGTGTTCGTGGTGAATGAGAGAAGCTGGCGTCGGCTTAGTCTGATGCGGAGGCGGCGAGGAAGAATAAGCCTTGGATCCAGCTTCATTGGGTCTGGGTGGCAGCGTGAATGGAGCTAAGCATCCTTAGGAAGCGGAATGAAAGGAAACCGTGGATATTCATTGGAGGAAACCAGCTGAATTTGGCAGCGGTTGCTGAGGTCCAGTGTTCCACAAGGAGACTGGTGGATGTCTTTCACAGAGGAAGACGGTAGATAAGAGTGAGGGGCCTTTTTGGGATGGAGCCCTCTCACCCCAAAGACTGACGCCGGCTGATGTCATTGAGACAGACCTAGCAAAACTGGACAATGGACGCTGTGTGAAATTGATGAATGGAAGCCGGGCGTGATTGTGAATGGATGGAGTGTGGCTGAGTGTGCGGAAGGGCGGTGTGGAACATCCCAGAGTGGATGCAGCCGCAGTGTGCTTGTGTGTTTTCGTCTGAGTTGTCGAATGCGTTCGTGGTGAACGAGAGAAGCTGGCGTCGGCTCAGTCTGATGCGGAGGCGGCGAGGAAGAATAAGCCTTGGATCCAGCTTCATTGGGTCTGGGTGGCAGCGTGAATGGAGCTAAGCATCCTTAGGAAGCGGAATGAAAGGAAACCGTGGATATTCATTGGAGGAAACCAGTGGAATTTGGCAGCGGTTGCTGAGGTCCAGTGTTCCACAAGGAGACTGGTGGATGTCTTTCACAGAGGAAGACGGTAGATAAGAGTGAGGGGCCTTTTTGGGATGGAGCCATCTCACCCCAAGGACTGATGCTGGCTGATGTCGTTTAGACAGACCTAGCAAAAGCTGGCCGATGGACGCTGTGTGGAAATTGATGAATGGAAGCCGGGCGTGATTGTGAATGGATGGAGTGTGGCTGAGTGTGCGGAAGGGCGGTGTGGAACATCCCAGAGTGGATGCAGCCCGCAGTGTGCTTGTGTAAGCATCTGAGTTGTCGAATGTGTTCGTGGTGAATGAGAGAAGCTGGCGTCGGCTCAGTCTGATGCGGAGGCGGCGAGGAAGAATAAGCCTTGGATCCAGCTTCATTGGGTCTGGGTGGCAGCGTGAATGGAGCTAAGCATCCTTAGGAAGCGGAATGAAAGGAAACCGGTGGAAATGATTGGAGGAAACCAGCTGAATTTGGCAGCGGTTGCTGAGGTCCAGTGTTCCACAAGGAGACTGGTGGATGTCTTTCACAGAGGGAGACGGTCGATAAGAGTGAGGGGCCTTTTTTGGGATGGAGCCCTCTCACCCCAAGGACTGATGCTGGCTGATGTCGTTTAGACAGACCTAGCAAAACTGGACAATGGACGCTGTGTGGAAATTGATGAATGGAAGCCGGGCGTGATTGTGAATGGATGGAGTGTGGCCGTGCGTGCGGATGGGTGGTGTGGAACATCCCAGAGTGGATGCAGCCCGCAGTGTGCTTGTGTAAGCATCTGAGTTGTCGAATGTGTTCGTGGTGAACGAGAGAAGCTGGCGTCGGCTCAGTCTGATGCGGAGGCGGCGAGGAAGAATAAGCCTTGGATCCAGCTTCATTGGGTCTGGGTGGCAGCGTGAATGGAGCTAAGCATCCTTAGGAAGCGGAATGAAAGGAAACCGTGGATATTCATTGGAGGAAACCAGTGGAATTTGGCAGCCGTGTCTGAGGTAGAGTGTTCCAGCCCAAGGCTGGTGGATCTTTGGAAGATGCATGTTGCCAATGGGCTGGCCCGCTCAGGGTACTTTGTTTGCTCTGTTTGCAGCATGTACCCTCTATCCACCATGGCCTGAAGCAGGCTGACGTCCGGAAGAGGATTCAAACAGAAAGAGGCGCGCTGGCATTAACGAGCACTGCATGCGAAACATACCAGACAGAAGACAGACAGAGGAATAACATCGAAGTAGAACACTACGCCCAAGAGGAGAAAAGCATTGGACTATAACTGTATGACCTTTGGAGGGAGGAGGGATGAATGAGGGGATATGCCTCTGTAAGTCACACCCAATTTCAGTTCTGGCTTTCTTTTCTTGCAATTAGTCGTACTCCGTAAAAGTACCTTTTCTCTAAATCCAAATGGAGTTGGGGTTTTCTTCTTGGGGACAGAATTAGGACAAATTTAAGTGGACCTTTGAAAGAGGGTTTCTCGGAAGGGGAAGGGGCTATTCCTGCTAAAATGGGGATGTTTGACCGGTCCCCCAGAGGAAGCGAGCCCTATTCTGAATCTGCTCCATAGGCTCATGAGGAAGTTTTTGCAAAGCAAAGCTAGCAACTTGCCTCCAGGGAGCTGTAGCCCAAGTATATCCCTTTTCCATCGCTTGCTCTTTATTTATTTTTTTGTCCCCCATTTCTCATTCTAAGGGCAGTCCTCCTCCCAAGGCTCAGGGATACAGTGTAAAACCCTCCCAGAAGGTCCTTGGAATCCTTTTCCATCGCTTGCTCTTTATTTATTTTTTGTCCCCATTTCTCATTCTAAGGGCAGTCCTCCTCCCAAGGCTCAGGGATACAGGGTAAAACCCTCCCAGAAGGTCCTTGGAATCCTTTTCCATCGCTTGCTCTTTATTTATTTTTTGTCCCCATTTCTCATTCTAAGGGCAGTCCTCCTCCCAAGGCTCAGGGATACAGGGTAAAACCCTCCCAGAAGGTCCTTGGAATCCTTTTCCATCGCTTGCTCTTTATTTATTTTTTTGTCCCCCATTTCTCATTCTAAGGGCAGTCCTCCTCCCAAGGCTCAGGGATACAGGGTAAAACCCTCCCAGAAGGTCCTTGGAATCCTTTTCCCATACCGGCCCCGAACACCACCCGCGGAGGCCATGGAACCTCTTTGCAAAAGAGAAACAGAACCTGGTTCCTAGACTTACCTGGTTCTTAAGCCAAACTCCATGGACAGAGAGGTATCTGTTCCCCTTCATGCCATGATTGTGTTTGTTCTGGCCACAGTCAGGGCCATTGACAGCTCACAGAACTAAGGCCCACTTTACATGCAGCACTAGCCAATCCAGCCTGGGTAAGGTCTCCGTCATTCAAGTCCTTTCTTTGCAGAAAGTTTCTTCGGCCAGTTTCTTCAGAAGGGAACTTCTTCAGCAACTAAAGTCAACTCGGAGGAGCCCAAAGGTGGAGCAGAAGAGACGGGATTGAAAGGCAAGTTCTCTAGAAGACTTGCTGAATGGAACGGCTCATTTGCAGCATGTACCTCTATCCACCATGGCCTGAAGCAGGCTGACGTCCGGAAGACGGACCTAGCAAAAGCTGGCCGATGGACGCTGTGTAGAAATTGATGAATCAAGCCGGTGCATGATTGTGAATGGATGGAGTGTGACTGTGCGTGCGGATGGGTGGTGTGGAACATCCCAGAGTGGATGCAGCCCGCAGTGTGCTTGTGTAAGCATCTGAGTTGTCGAATGCGTTCGTGGTGAACGAGAGAAGCTGGCGTCGGCTTAGTCTGATGCGGAGGCGGCGAGGAAGAATAAGCCTTGGATCCAGCTTCATTGGGTCTGGGTGGCAGCGTGAATGGAGCTAAGCATCCTTAGGAAGCGGAATGAAAGGAAACCGGGACTATTTATCGGTTGAAGCTAGTGGAATTTGGCAGCGGTTGCTGAGGTACCGTGATCCGGACTGAGGCTGGTGGATGTCTTTCACAGAGGAAGACGGTAGATAAGAGCGAGGGCCATTTTTGGGATGGAGCCATCTCACCCCAAAGACTGACGCCGGCTGATGTCATTGAGACAGACCTAGCAAAACTGGACAATGGACGCTGTGTAGAAATTGATGAATCAAGCCGGTGCATGATTGTGAATGGATGGAGTGTGGCTGAGTGTGCGGAAGGGCGGTGTGGAACATCCCAGAGTGGATGCAGCCGCAGTGTGCTTGTGTAAGCATCTGAGTTGTCGAATGCGTTCGTGGTGAACGAGAGAAGCTGGCGTCGGCTTAGTCTGATGCGGAGGCGGCGAGGAAGAATAAGCCTTGGATCCAGCTTCATTGGGTCTGGGTGGCAGCGTGAATGGAGCTAAGCATCCTTAGGAAGCGGAATGAAAGGAAACCGGGACTATTTATCGGTTGAAGCTAGTGGAATTTGGCAGCCGTGTCTGAGGTAGAGTGTTCCAGCCCAAGGCTGGTGGATCTTTGGAAGATGCATGTTGCCAATGGGCTGGCCCGCTCAGGGTACTTTGTTTGCTCTGTTTGCAGCATGTACCCTCTATCCACCATGGCCTGAAGCAGGCTGGCGTCCGGAAGACGGACCTAGCAAAAGCTGGCCGATGGACGCTGTGTGGAAATTGATGAATGGAAGCCGGGCGTGATTGTGAATGGATGGAGTGTGGCTGAGTGTGCGGAAGGGCGGTGTGGAACATCCCAGAGTGGATGCAGCCCGCAGTGTGCTTGTGTGTAAGCATCTGAGTTGTCGAATGTGTTCGTGGTGAATGAGAGAAGCTGGCGTCGGCTCAGTCTGATGCGGAGGCGGCGAGGAAGAATAAGCCTTGGATCCAGCTTCATTGGGTCTGGGTGGCAGCGTGAATGGAGCTAAGCATCCTTAGGAAGCGGAATGAAAGGAAACCGTGGATATTCATTGGAGGAAACCAGTGGAATTTGGCAGCGGTTGCTGAGGTCCAGTGTTCCACAAGGAGACTGGTGGATGTCTTTGGGAGAGGGAGACGGTCGATAAGAGTGAGGGGCCTTTTGGGATGGAGCCTCTCACCCCAAGGACTGATGCTGGCTGATGTCGTTTAGACAGACCTAGAAAAATGGAGGATGGACGCTATGTGGAAAACCCTGAATAGAACCTAGGGCGTGATTGTGAATGGATGGAGTGTGGCTGAGTGTGCGGAAGGGCGGTGTGGAACATCCCAGAGTGGATGCAGCCCAGTGTGCTTGTGTGTAAGCATCTGAGTTGTCGAATGTGTTCGTGGTGAATGAGAGAAGCTGGCGTCGGCTTAGTCTGATGCGGAGGCGGCGAGGAAGAATAAGCCTTGGATCCAGCTTCATTGGGTCTGGGTGGCAGCGTGAATGGAGCTAAGCATCCTTAGGAAGCGGAATGAAAGGAAACCGTGGAAATGATTGGAGGAAACCAGCTGAATTTGGCAGCGGTTGCTGAGGTACCGTGATCCGGACTGAGGCTGGGGGATGTCTTTGGGAGATGGAGATAGTGAATAAGAGGATGGGCCCTCTGTACTCAACATGCAGTACTCAACAGAACTACATCCAGATGGAGGGAATTTAGCAGTGGGGTACTCAAGGTTCCATTTTAGGCCCAGTGCTCTCCGATATCTTCATAATCAATGTAGATGAGAGAATCGAATTTGACAGGCAAATTTGACAGATAAAAGTAAAGGTTTACACCTAGGTAAGAAAAAGCAACTGCGAAGGTATCCACCGGGTGAAACCTGACTTAACGTCAGTAAGCAAAAGAGGGAGCTTGGAGTCGTAGTGACCAATCACTTAAATATGAGACAACAGTGTGCGGACGCAGGGAAAAAAAGCCAATGCAATCCTAGGATGCATTAATAGATGGATAGAATCAGGATCAGGTGTAGCTCTAATACTGCTTTTCAAAGTAAGACCAGACTTGGAATACGGTCAGCACAATACAGAAAAGATGCTGACACTCTGGAAAAAAGGCAGAGAAGAGAAAGAAAAATTATTGAGGTGGGGGCAGTGTTTGGAGGCTAAAACGTAGGAAGAATGCCTACAGGATTAGACTATGTCTAGTCTGATGAAAAGAAGGATCGGGGAGGCATGATAGCACTAAACCCATGGAACGGTTTGCCTTCAGAGGTGGTGAGTGCTCCATCACTGAAGGTTTTCGAAAAGAGAGGACAACCGTTTGTTTGAAATAGTATAGAGTCTCCTGCTCGAGCGGGGGGTTGGACTAGAAGACCACTGAGGTCCCGTAGAATTCTATTATTCTGTATTTTATGAGGAGGCTAGTAGAATTTGGTAAGAGTTGCTGAGGTCCAGTGTTCCACAAGGAGACTGGTGGATGTCTTTGGGAGATGGAGATAGTGAATAAGAGGAAGGGCCCTCTGTACTCAACATGCAGTACTCAACAGAACTACATCCAGATGGAGGAATTTAGCAGTGGGGTACTCAAGGTTCCATTTTAGGCCCAGTGCTCTCCGATATCTTCATAAACAATGTAGATGAGAGAATCGAATTTGACAGGCAAATTTGACAGATAAAAGTAAAGGTTTACACCTAGGTAAGAAAAAGCAACTGCTAAGGTATCCACCGGGTGAAACCTGACTTAACGTCAGTAACCAAAAGAGGGAGCTTGGAGTCGTTGTGACCAATCACTTAAATATGAGACAACAGTGTGCGGATGCAGGGAAAAAAAGCCAATGCAATCCTAGGATGCATTAATAGATGGATAGAATCAGGATCAGGTGTAGCTCTAATACTGCTTTTCAAAGTAAGACCAGAATTGGAATACGGTCAGCACAATACAGAAAAGATGCTGACACTCTGGAAAAAGGCAGAGAAGAGAAATTCCTGTATCTGCACAAGGCCGTGACAGATTCCATGCAAACAGAAGCAGGAAAGCTGGTTTAATATTTGTTAGATTTTTCCCAGTGTTTTATTATTTTTCAAATAACTGAAGGAGGTGAACATGTCCAACTCTTCTTCTTCTTCTTCTTCTTCTTCTTCTTCTTCTTCTTCTTCTTCTTCTTCTTCTTCTTCTTCTTCTTCTTCTTCTTCTTCTTCTTCTTCTTCTTCTTCTTCTTCTTCTTCTTCTTCTTCTTCTTCTTCTTCTTCTTCTTCTTCTTCTTCTTCTTCTTCTTCTTCTTCTTCTTCTTCTTCTTCTTCTTCTTCTTCTTCTTCTTCTTCTTCTTCTTCTTCTTCTTCTTCTTCTTCTTCTTCTTCTTCTTCTTCTTCTTCTTCTTCTTCTTCTTCTTCTTCTTCTTCTTCTTCTTCTTCTTCTTCTTCTTCTTCTTCTTCTTCTTCTTCTTCTTCTTCTTCTTCTTCTTCTTCTTCTTCTTCTTCTTCTTCTTCTTCTTCTTCTTCTTCTTCTTCTTCTTCTTCTTCTTCTTCTTCTTCTTCTTCTTCTTCTTCTTCTTCTTCTTCTTCTTCTTCTTCTTCTTCTTCTTCTTCTTCTTCTTCTTCTTCTTCTTCTTCTTCTTCTTCTTCTTCTTCTTCTTCTTCTTCTTCTTCTTCTTCTTCTTCTTCTTCTTCTTCTTCTTCTTCTTCTTCTTCTTCTTCTTCTTCTTCTTCTTCTTCTTCTTCTTCTTCTTCTTCTTCTTCTTCTTCTTCTTCTTCTTCTTCTTCTTCTTCTTCTTCTTCTTCTTCTTCTTCTTCTTCTTCTTCTTCTTCTTCTTCTTCTTCTTCTTCTTCTTCTTCTTCTTCTTCTTCTTCTTCTTCTTCTTCTTCTTCTTCTTCTTCTTCTTCTTCTTCTTCTTCTTCTTCTTCTTCTTCTTCTTCTTCTTCTTCTTCTTCTTCTTCTTCTTCTTCTTCTTCTTCTTCTTCTTCTTCTTCTTCTTCTTCTTCTTCTTCTTCTTCTTCTTCTTCTTCTTCTTCTTCTTCTTCTTCTTCTTCTTCTTCTTCTTCTTCTTCTTCTTCTTCTTCTTCTTCTTCTTCTTCTTCTTCTTCTTCTTCTTCTTCTTCTTCTTCTTCTTCTTCTTCTTCTTCTTCTTCTTCTTCTTCTTCTTCTTCTTCTTCTTCTTCTTCTTCTTCTTCTTCTTCTTCTTCTTCTTCTTCTTCTTCTTCTTCTTCTTCTTCTTCTTCTTCTTCTTCTTCTTCTTCTTCTTCTTCTTCTTCTTCTTCTTCTTCTTCTTCTTCTTCTTCTTCTTCTTCTTCTTCTTCTTCTTCTTCTTCTTCTTCTTCTTCTTCTTCTTCTTCTTCTTCTTCTTCTTCTTCTTCTTCTTCTTCTTCTTCTTCTTCTTCTTCTTCTTCTTCTTCTTCTTCTTCTTCTTCTTCTTCTTCTTCTTCTTCTTCTTCTTCTTCTTCTTCTTCTTCTTCTTCTTCTTCTTCTTCTTCTTCTTCTTCTTCTTCTTCTTCTTCTTCTTCTTCTTCTTCTTCTTCTTCTTCTTCTTCTTCTTCTTCTTCTTCTTCTTCTTCTTCTTCTTCTTCTTCTTCTTCTTCTTCTTCTTCTTCTTCTTCTTCTTCTTCTTCTTCTTCTTCTTCTTCTTCTTCTTCTTCTTCTTCTTCTTCTTCTTCTTCTTCTTCTTCTTCTTCTTCTTCTTCTTCTTCTTCTTCTTCTTCTTCTTCTTCTTCTTCTTCTTCTTCTTCTTCTTCTTCTTCTTCTTCTTCTTCTTCTTCTTCTTCTTCTTCTTCTTCTTCTTCTTCTTCTTCTTCTTCTTCTTCTTCTTCTTCTTCTTCTTCTTCTTCTTCTTCTTCTTCTTCTTCTTCTTCTTCTTCTTCTTCTTCTTCTTCTTCTTCTTCTTCTTCTTCTTCTTCTTCTTCTTCTTCTTCTTCTTCTTCTTCTTCTTCTTCTTCTTCTTCTTCTTCTTCTTCTTCTTCTTCTTCTTCTTCTTCTTCTTCTTCTTCTTCTTCTTCTTCTTCTTCTTCTTCTTCTTCTTCTTCTTCTTCTTCTTCTTCTTCTTCTTCTTCTTCTTCTTCTTCTTCTTCTTCTTCTTCTTCTTCTTCTTCTTCTTCTTCTTCTTCTTCTTCTTCTTCTTCTTCTTCTTCCCAAAGAATCAGGAAACCTGCTGTGGCCCAGGGCTGGGAGGGTCCGTGCCTCCACTGGTGAAACCTGACTTAACGTCAGTAAGCAAAAGAGGGAGCTTGGAGTCGTCGTGACCAATCACTTAAATATGAGACAACAGTGTGCGGACGCAGGGAAAAAAAGCCAATGCAATCCTAGGATGCATTAATAGATGGATAGAATCAGGATCAGGTGTAGCTCTAATACTGCTTTTCAAAGTAAGACCAGACTTGGAATACGGTCAGCACAATACAGAAAAGATGCTGACACTCTGGAAAAAAGGCAGAGAAGAGAAAGAAAAATTATTGAGGTGGGGGCAGTGTTTGGAGGCTAAAACGTAGGAAGAATGCCTACAGGATTAGACTATGTCTAGTCTGATGAAAAGAAGGATCGGGGAGGCATGATAGCACTAAACCCATGGAACGGTTTGCCTTCAGAGGTGGTGAGTGCTCCATCACTGAAGGTTTTCGAAAAGAGAGGACAACCGTTTGTTTGAAATAGTATAGAGTCTCCTGCTCGAGCGGGGGGTTGGACTAGAAGACCACTGAGGTCCCGTAGAATTCTATTATTCTGTATTTTATGAGGAGGCTAGTAGAATTTGGTAAGAGTTGCTGAGGTACCGTGATCCGGACTGAGGCTGGTGGATCTTTGGAAGATGCATGTTGCCAATGGGCTGGCCCGCTCAGGGTACTTTGTTTGCTCTGTTTGCAGCATGTACCCTCTATCCACCATGGCCTGAAGCAGGCTGACGTCCGGAAGACGGACCTAGCAAAACTGGACAATGGACGCTGTGTGGAAATTGATGAATCAAGCCGGTGCATGATTGTGTTTGTTCTGGCCACAGTCAGGGCCATTGACAGCTCACAGAACTTAAGGCCCACTTTACATGCAGCACTAGCCAATCCAGCCTGGGTAAGGTCTCCGTCATTCAAGTCCTTTCTTTGCAGAAAGTTTCTTCGGCCAGTTTCTTCAGAAGGGAACTTCTTCAGCAACTAAAGTCAACTCGGAGGAGCCCAAAGGTGGAGCAGAAGAGACGGGATTGAAAGGCAAGTTCTCTAGAAGACTTGCTGAATGGAACGGCTCATTTGCAGCATGTACCCTCTATCCACCATGGCCTGAAGCAGGCTGACGTCCAGAAGACGGACCTAGCAAAAACTGGACAATGGACGCTGTGTGGAAATTGATGAATGGAAGCCGGGCGTGATTGTGAATGGATGGAGTGTGACCGTGCGTGCGGATGGGTGGTGTGGAACATCCCAGAGTGGATGCAGCCCGCAGTGTGCTTGTGTGTTTTCGTCTGAGTTGTCGAATGTGTTCGTGGTGAATGAGAGAAGCTGGCGTCGGCTCAGTCTGATGCGGAGGCGGCGAGGAAGAATAAGCCTTGGATCCAGCTTCATTGGGTCTGGGTGGCAGCGTGAATGGAGCTAAGCATCCTTAGGAAGCGGAATGAAAGGAAACCGTGGAAATGATTGGAGGAAACCAGTGGAATTTGGCAGCGGTTGCTGAGGTACCGTGATCCGGACTGAGGCTGGTGGATCTTTGGAAGATGCATGTTGCCAATGGGCTGGCCCGCTCAGGGTACTTTGTTTGCTCTGTTTGCAGCATGTACCTCTATCCACCATGGCCTGAAGCAGGCTGACGTCCGGAAGACGGACCTAGCAAAAGCTGGCCGATGGACGCTGTGTAGAAATTGATGAATCGAAGCCGGTGCATGATTGTGAATGGATGGAGTGTGGCTGAGTGTGCGGAAGGGCGGTGTGGAACATCCCAGAGTGGATGCAGCCGCAGTGTGCTTGTGTAAGTATCTGAGTTGTCGAATGTGTTCGTGGTGCAAGAGAGAAGTCTGGCGTTGGCTTAGTCTGATGCGGGGCAGCATGCGAGTATAAGCCCTAGGCCCAGCTTGGCGGGGTCTTGTGGTGCTGTGAATGGAGATAAATTTCCTTATGATGCGGAATGGAAGGAAACCGGGGACTATTTATCGGTTGAAGCTAGTGGAATTTGGCAGCCGTGTCTGAGGTAGAGTGTTCCAGCCCAAGGCTGGTGGATCTTTGGAAGATGCATGTTGCCAATGGGCTGGCCCGCTCAGGGTACTTTGTTTGCTCTGTTTGCAGCATGTACCTCTATCCACCATGGCCTGAAGCAGGCTGGCGTCCGGAAGACGGACCTAGCAAAAGCTGGCCGATGGACGCTGTGTAGAAATTGATGAATCAAGCCGGTGCATGATTGTGAATGGATGGAGTGTGACCGTGTGTGCAGATGGGTGGTGTGGAACATCCCAGAGTGGATGCAGCCGCAGTGTGCTTGTGTAAGCATCTGAGTTGTCGAATGCGTTCGTGGTGAACGAGAGAAGCTGGCGTCGGCTCAGTCTGATGCGGAGGCGGCGAGGAAGAATAAGCCTTGGATCCAGCTTCATTGGGTCTGGGTGGCAGCGTGAATGGAGCTAAGCATCCTTAGGAAGCGGAATGAAAGGAAACCGTGGAAATGATTGGAGGAAACCAGTGGAATTTGGCAGCCGTGTCTGAGGTAGAGTGTTCCAGCCCAAGGCTGGTGGATCTTTGGGAAGATGCATGTTGCCAATGGGCTGGCCCGCTCAGGGTACTTTGTTTGCTCTGTTTGCAGCATGTACCTCTATCCACCATGGCCTGAAGCAGGCTGACGTCCGGAAGACGGACCTAGCAAAAGCTGGCCGATGGACGCTGTGTAGAAATTGATGAATCAAGCCGGTGCATGATTGTGAATGGATGGAGTGTGACCGTGTGTGCAGATGGGTGGTGTGGAACATCCCAGAGTGGATGCAGCCCGCAGTGTGCTTGTGTAAGCATCTGAGTTGTCGAATGCGTTCGTGGTGAACGAGAGAAGCTGGCGTCGGCTCAGTCTGATGCGGGCAGCATGCAGTATAAGCCCTAGGCCCAGCTTCGGGGTCTTGTGGTGCTGTGAATGGAGATAAATTTCCTTATGATGCGGAATGGAAGGAAACCGGTGGATATTCATTGGAGGAAACCAGCTGAATTTGGCAGCCGTGTCTGAGGTAGAGTGTTCCAGCCCAAGGCTGGTGGATCTTTGGAAGATGCATGTTGCCAATGGGCTGGCCCGCTCAGGGTACTTTGTTTGCTCTGTTTGCAGCATGTACCCTCTATCCACCATGGCCTGAAGCAGGCTGACGTCCAGAAGACGGACCTAGCAAAAACTGGACAATGGACGCTGTGTGGAAATTGATGAATGGAAGCCGGGCGTGATTGTGAATGGATGGAGTGTGGCTGAGTGTGCGGAAGGGCGGTGTGGAACATCCCAGAGTGGATGCAGCCCGCAGTGTGCTTGTGTAAGCATCTGAGTTGTCGAATGCGTTCGTGGTGAACGAGAGAAGCTGGCGCCGGCTTAGTCTGATGCGGAGGCGGCGAGGAAGAATAAGCCTTGGATCCAGCTTCATTGGGTCTGGGTGGCAGCGTGAATGGAGCTAAGCATCCTTAGGAAGCGGAATGAAAGGAAACCGGTGGAAATGATTGGAGGAAACCAGTGGAATTTGGCAGCCGTGTCTGAGGTAGAGTGTTCCAGCCCAAGGCTGGTGGATCTTTGGAAGATGCATGTTGCCAATGGGCTGGCCCGCTCAGGGTACTTTGTTTGCTCTGTTTGCAGCATGTACCTCTATCCACCATGGCCTGAAGCAGGCTGACGTCCGGAAGACGGACCTAGCAAAACTGGACAATGGACGCTGTGTGGAAATTGATGAATCAAGCCGGTGCATGATTGTGAATGGATGGAGTGTGACCGTGTGTGCAGATGGGTGGTGTGGAACATCCCAGAGTGGATGCAGCCGCAGTGTGCTTGTGTGTAAGCATCTGAGTTGTCGAATGCGTTCGTGGTGAATGAGAGAAGCTGGCGCCGGCTTAGTCTGATGCGGAGGCGGCGAGGAAGAATAAGCCTTGGATCCAGCTTCATTGGGTCTGGGTGGCAGCGTGAATGGAGCTAAGCATCCTTAGGAAGCGGAATGAAAGGAAACCGTGGAAATGATTGGAGGAAACCAGTGGAATTTGGCAGCGGTTGCTGAGGTCCAGTGTTCCACAAGGAGACTGGTGGATGTCTTTGGGAGATGGAGATAGTGAATAAGAGGAAGGGCCCTCTGTACTCAACATGCAGTACTCAACAGAACTACATCCAGATGGAGGAATTTAGCAGTGGGGTACTCAAGGTTCCATTTTAGGCCCAGTGCTCTCCGATATCTTCATAAACAATGTAGATGAGAGAATCGAATTTGACAGGCAAATTTGACAGATAAAAGTAAAGGTTTACACCTAGGTAAGAAAAAGCAACTGCTAAGGTATCCACTGGTGAAACCTGACTTAACGTCAGTAAGCAAAAGAGGGAGCTTGGAGTCGTGTGACCAATCACTTAAATATGAGACAACAGTGTGCGGATGGGTGGTGTGGAACATCCCAGAGTGGATGCAGCCGCAGTGTGCTTGTGTAAGCATCTGAGTTGTCGAATGCGTTCGTGGTGAACGAGAGAAGCTGGCGCCGGCTTAGTCTGATGCGGAGGCGGCGAGGAAGAATAAGCCTTGGATCCAGCTTCATTGGGTCTGGGTGGCAGCGTGAATGGAGCTAAGCATCCTTAGGAACCGGAATGAAAGGAAACCGGTGGAAATGATTGGAGGAAACCAGCTGAATTTGGCAGCCGTGTCTGAGGTAGAGTGTTCCAGCCCAAGGCTGGGGGATGTCTTTGGGAGATGGAGATAGTGAATAAGAGGAAGGGCCCTCTGTACTCAACATTCAGTACTCAACAGAACTACATCCAGATGGAGGGAATTTAGCAGTGGGGTACTCCAAGGTTCCATTTTAGGCCCAGTGCTCTCCGATATCTTCATAAACAATGTAGATGAGAGAATCGAAGGAGAATCAATGTAGATGAGAGAATCAAGGAGAATCAATGTAGATGAGAGAATCGAATTTGACAGGCAAATTTGACAGATAAAAGTAAAGGTTTACACCTAGGTAAGAAAAAGCAACTGCGAAGGTATCCACCGGGTGAAACCTGACTTAACGTCAGTAAGCAAAAGAGGGAGCTTGGAGTCGTAGTGACCAATCACTTAAATATGAGACAACAGTGTGCGGATGGGTGGTGTGGAACATCCCAGAGTGGATGCAGCCCGCAGTGTGCTTGTGTAAGCATCTGAGTTGTCGAATGCGTTCGTGGTGAACGAGAGAAGCTGGCGTCGGCTTAGTCTGATGCGGAGGCGGCGAGGAAGAATAAGCCTTGGATCCAGCTTCATTGGGTCTGGGTGGCAGCGTGAATGGAGCTAAGCATCCTTAGGAAGCGGAATGAAAGGAAACCGGGACTATTTATCGGTTGAAGCTAGTGGAATTTGGCAGCCGTGTCTGAGGTAGAGTGTTCCAGCCCAAGGCTGGTGGATGTCTTTCACAGAGGAAGACGGTAGATAAGAGTGAGGGGCCTTTTTGGGATGGAGCCATCTCACCCCAAGGACTGATGCTGGCTGATGTCGTTTAGACAGACCTAGCAAAAGCTGGCCGATGGACGCTGTGTGAAATTGATGAATGGAAGCCGGGCGTGATTGTGAATGGATGGAGTGTGACCGTGTGTGCAGATGGGTGGTGTGGAACATCCCAGAGTGGATGCAGCCCGCAGTGTGCTTGTGTGTGCGCGTCTGAGTTGTCGAATGTGTTCGTGGTGAACGAGAGAAGCTGGCGTCGGCTTAGTCTGATGCGGAGGCGGCGAGGAAGAATAAGCCTTGGATCCAGCTTCATTGGGTCTGGGTGGCAGCGTGAATGGAGCTAAGCATCCTTAGGAAGCGGAATGAAAGGAAACCGGGACTATTTATCGGTTGAAGCTAGTGGAATTTGGCAGCCGTGTCTGAGGTAGAGTGTTCCAGCCCAAGGCTGGTGGATCTTTTGGAAGATGCATGTTGCCAATGGGCTGGCCCGCTCAGGGTACTTTGTTTGCTCTGTTTGCAGCATGCCCGTTGGTACTCCTGTCTATTCCCGGATGGAAGCCGACCATGGAGCATCGATGAACAGAAGGCAATAATGGTCAAACGTGCGATGGCTGATAGAAAGGCAAGTTTACTGGAAAGTTTCTAAGTGGGATGGGAAGATTGTAGCTACTGTACCGTCGTCATGTAGTTTCCTTCCACTATGTACTCCCCCGAGCTGTTCTCTCAATTGGCTTGAAAGCTTGCAAAGAAGTGTATGGAATTATCCCCCACCCACATTGAGTTATAGAAGATACCATTGTGTCCTGGAAGGAATCAGGCTGTCCTGTCTATAGGCAAGAAGGAACCCAGTTGTATGGAAAGACATGGAGCTTACCCAGTCCGTGAGCTGGCCCCCTGCATACAGCCATTTCATCGATTGATGGTTGAGGTGCAAGCAAGGTGGTGTCGATGCTTAACCCCTCGATACCATTTTTTCCTCTGAAATGAAAGAAAAGTTTTGGAAAGCCCTATTGCTGCTTGAATCAGGCCGATGTCCTTGAGAAGTCTGTCCATTTGCATAGCTGATTTCTGATTTCTGCAGGCACCACAGTGCCACAGTCTTGCAGGTTTCAGGTTAGCCTCCATTTAGTGGCATCTGAGCGGCGTTCCCCAGCCCATCCCGATCTCTGCCGAAGGTTGAGGTTTCTTCTTGGGGACAGGATTAGGACAAGTTTAAGTGGACCTTTGAAAGAGAATTTCTCGGAAGGGGAAAGGGAAGGGGCTATTCCTGCTAAAATGGGGATGTTTGACCGGTCCCCCAGAGGAAGCGAGCCCTATTCTGAATCTGCTCCATAGGCTCATGAGGAAGTTTTTGCAAAGCAAAGCTAGCAACTTGCCTCCAGGAGCTGTAGCCCAAGTATATCCTTTTCCAATACCGCCCCGAACACCACCGAGGAGGCCATGGAACCTCTTTGCAAAGAAGTGTATGGAATTATCCCCCACCCACATTGAGTTATAGAAGATACCATTGTGTCCTGGAAGGAATCAGGCTGTCCTGTCTATAGGCAAGAAGGAACCCAGTTGTATGGAAAGACATGGAGCTTACCCAGTCCGTGAGCTGGCCCCCTGCATACAGCCATTTCATCGATTGATGGTTGAGGTGCAAGCAAGGTGGTGTCGATGCTTAACCCCTCGATACCATTTTTTCCTCTGAAATGAAAGAAAAGTTTTGGAAAGCCCTATTGCTGCTTGAATCGGGCCGATGTCCTTGAGAAGTCTGTCCATTTGCATAGCTGATTTCTGATTTCTGCAGGCACCACAGTGCCACAGTCTTGCAGGTTTCAGGTTAGCCTCCATTTAGTGGCATCTGAGCGGCGTTCCCCAGCCCATCCCGATCTCTGCCGAAGGTTGAGGTTTCTTCTGTGGGGAGAGCTGGATCTGGGAGCCAGAACCAAATAGCCGAAGGATCCAAGCAGCCTGCAGGAGAGGAGGAGAGAGGAGAACAGCTAGAAGCTGAACTGGGAGCTGAGGGTTCTGCAGGAGACACCTTGAGGCAGCAGAGACCCCCAGAGGCCGCAAGGCTGATGGAGCTGGTGGCAGAGCTGGAAGACAGGGCTGGGTTGAGGGTCTCGGGGGCAGGCAGAAACTCCTGCTGCTCCAGAGGCTGCAAGAGAGGAGCAACAGGAGGGGGAAGCCAGGGGCCACCAAGGCCAACTAGAGCTGGTCAGTGGCCGATAGGTGGAGAAGTTGTCTTAGGGATGGTAGAACATAGGAGATAGATTGATAGCCCTGGAAGGGACTTTGGAGGTCTTGTAGTCCAACCCTCTGCTCAAGGCAGGAACTTTATACCATCCCAGTCAAATAATTCTCTTGTCCATTTTGAAAACTTCCAGAGATGGAGGCAACTTATTCCACTGCTTAATTGTTCCTACTGACTGAAAATTTCTCCTGACTTCTAGATTCAGTCTCTCTTTAACAAACTCCCACCCATTTCCTCTTGTCCTTCCCTCCAGTGCTCTGGAGTTGAAATCACTGCCCTCTTCTCTGTCAGAGCCCCTAAAAGTGCCGGAAGATTCTATCATGGCTGCCCAATCCTTCCCAGTCTCTCTAGAAACAGATTAACAGAGTTGGAAGAGACCTTGGAGGTCTTCTAGTCCAACCCTCTGCTCAAGGCAGGAACTTTATACCATCCCAGTCAAATGATTCTCTTGTCCACTTTGAAAACTTCCAGAGATGGAGGCAACTTACTCCACTGCTTAATTGTTCCTACTGACTGAAAATTTCTCCTGGCTTCTAGATTCGGTCTCTCTTTAACAAACTCCCACCCATTTCCTCTTGTCCTTCCCTCCAGTGCTCTGGAGTTTAAATCACTGCCCTCTTCTCTGTCAGAGCCCCTAAAAGTGCCGGAAGATTCTATCATGGCTGCCCAATCCTTCCCACCTTGTCTCAGGTAGACAGAGCGAACTCCCTCAACCGTTCATCAAATGATTTAGACTCTATGCCTTAAATCAACTTTGTTCCTCTTCTCTTCACACTGTCCAGAATCTCAACAACTTTTTCTTTTGCCTAAAAGAGATTCAAAGAAGGAATTAAGCATTTCTGCATTCACCGTTTAGGTCATTCACATGTGGAATCCTTCCCAGTCTCTCTAGAAACAGATTAACAGAGTTGGAAGAGACCTTGTAGGTCTTCTAGTCCAACCCTCTGCTCAAGGCAGGAACTTTATACCATCCCAGTCAAATGATTCTCTTGTCCATTTTGAAAACTTCCAGAGATGGAGGCAACTTATTCCACTGCTTAATTGTTCCTACTGACTGAAAATTTCTCCTGACTTCTAGATTTGGTCTCTCTTTAACAAACTCCCACCCATTTCCTCTTGTCCTTCCCTCCAGTGCTCTGGAGTTTAAATCACTGCCCTCTTCTCTGTCAGAGCCCCTAAAAGTGCCGGAAGATTCTATCATGGCTGCCCAATCCTTCCCACCTTGTCTCAGGTAGACAGAGCGAACTCCCTCAACCGTTTATCAAATGATTTAGACTCTATGCCTTAAATCATCTTTGTTCCTCTTCTCTTCACACTGTCCAGAATCTCAACAACTTTTTCTTTTGCCTAAAAGAGATTCAAAGAAGGAATTAAGCATTTCTGCATTCACCGTTTAGGTCATTCACATGTGGAATCCTTCCCAGTCTCTCTAGAAACAGATTAACAGAGTTGGAAGAGACCTAGCAAAAGCTGGCCGATGGACGCTGTGTAGAAATTGATGAATCAAGCCGGTGCATGATTGTGAATGGATGGAGTGTGACCGTGTGTGCAGATGGGTGGTGTGGAACATCCCAGAGTGGATGCAGCCCGCAGGTGAAGGCAGCCGATTGGTGGATAATTTTCAGATATCAGGTCCAGGCCAATCGGAGCCTTGGCTTGTGACGTCAGAGGCTCCTCCTAAGCTCATTGGCCGGAGCTCTCCATGGCAACCTCCAGCATCCTTGGGGAGTCTGGACCACATCATGGAGGCTCTGCTCAAAATCCCTGGAAAGTGGCTGGATTGGATGGCAGCACTGGGGGCATCGGAGGGGCCTCCTGGCCTGGGCTCTCGGGGAGACCCTCCCCTTTAAGGCAGAATTAAGGGGAGGGGGAGATTAGAAAAATGGGCTTCACCCTCAGACCAGAGAGGTGCTGATACCTGCCGTGTCCGCAGCCTCCATCCCTCTGACCAAACTCCTCATCCACTGTCTCAAAGGTTCCTGTCTCAGGAAAGGGGCCGGGGGGCCGGGGGGGCCGGGGGGCAGCGATATGAACTAGGGAAATAATTGGCTTCGGGATGCCCCAGTTGGAGAGGCATTGAGACCCCAAAGCTAGAAACTGACCTGGGGAAATTAACCTAAAAGGGGATTCCATTGGCCAGATGTAGTCATTTCCCAAACACACTCGGCCTGGCGATTGACTTATTTATATATATTTATTTTTGATGACTCAGATTTTAACCCACCTTTATTCTTTCTCTAAATAGCTCAAGGCAGTGAACATATGGAAGACGCCTTTGTCCTCACAACAAGCTTGTGAGGTAGGCTACGGCTGAGAGAGAGGGACTGGACCAGGCTTTCATGCCTTGGATGGGACGGGTAAGTCCTTGGAGGGGGGGCTCTTTCCTAATCCGGATGGTCACCCCCCGCCTTTCCCTGTCATCAGAAGCCATCTAGCAGTGCCAGAGATGGCCGAATTGATCGATCGCTGATTCTGACTCCTTTGGAGAGTTTTGATAGATGAGATGCCTCGAATTGGAGCCAGAATCAAATGGGAAGTCAGGACAGTTTGAAGGAGACCCGTTGTGATGGATTATGTCAGTGTTCCTCAAACTGGGCCACTTGAAGGCATCTGTGGACTTAAGGTTAGCAAAATGTCCCTGAACTGAGAGAAGAAGTGACTGTGTCTCTCCATTTTTCAAACAGGTCAGCACCAGGGAAGAAGTGGTCCTATCAAGAATATTCTTGGGCTATTTTTTCAGGGAGCATTGATGGCCTCCATCTCCAGATTAAACAGCTGAGAGATTCCTTTGACTTTCAGATCCAGAAATTCAAGAAAGACAAACAACGGATGAAAGAGCAGCACAGTTGCTTCAAGCAGACTGTGGATCAACTTCAGACCACAACAGAAGACCTGCAGAAAACTCTGCTGGAGAAGAAAGGAAGCCTTTTACCCATTTGAGAAAGAAAGAGATTCTTCCCTCCTTCCTTGACTTGCACCCAGTGTGCCAGGGAGTCATGCGAGCCCCACCCTTACCAGGTGAAGCCCCCCCCTTACCCTCCCCTTGCCAGTCACTGCAGGACTGCCAGTTGAGCTGAAAGCCTCCCAGCCACCCAGCACTGAGCACTGAGGAATCCCAGGGCTCCGAGCCAAGAAGGAGGGTGGAGGTGATGGCCGTGGCAGTGGTGAGGTGAGGTTGGTAGAGGTGAGTCTCCAGGCTCAGCTCCAAGTCTCAGGAGTGCCAGCTGAGGCCGACGGGCAGCAGTGATGAGGGTGAGGGCTCTGCTGTGGGGAGAGCCGGATCTGGGAGCCAGAACCAAATAGCCGAAGGATCCAAGCAGCCTGCAGGAGAGGAGGAGAGAGGAGAACAGCTAGAAGCTGAACTGGGAGCTGAGGGTTCTGCAGGAGACACCTTGAGGCAGCAGAGACCCCCAGAGGCCACAAGGCTGATGGAGCTGGTGGCAGAGCTGGAAGACAGGGCTGGGTTGAGGGTCTCGGGGGCAGGCAGAAACTCCTGCTGCTCCGGAGGCTGCAAGAGAGGAGCAACAGGAGGGGGAAGCCAGGGGCCACCAAGGCCAACTAGAGCTGGGCAGTGGCCGATAGGTGGAGAAGTTGTCTTAGGGATGGTAGAACATAGGAGAGAGATTGATAGCCCTGGAAGGGACTTTGGAGGTCTTCTAGTCCAACCCTCTGCTCAAGGCAGGAACTTTATACCATCCCAGTCAAATAATTCGCTTGTCCATTTTGAAAACTTCCAGAGATGGAGGCAACTTATTCCACTGCTTAATTGTTCCTACTGACTGAAAATTTCTCCTGACTTCTAGATTCGGTCTCTCTTTAACAAACTCCCACCCATTTCCTCTTGTCCTTCCCTCCAGTGCTCTGGAGTTTAAATCACTCCCCTCTTCTCTGTCAGAGCCCCTAAAAGTGCCGGAAGATTCTATCATGGCTGCCCAATCCTTCCCACCTTGTCTCAGGTAGACAGAGCGAACTCCCTCAACCGTTTATCAAATGATTTAGACTCTATGCCTTAAATCATCTTTGTTCCTCTTCTCTTCACACTGTCCAGAATCTCAACAACTTTTTCTTTTTCAGAGTGACCAGAATTGCACAAAGTATTCCAAGGATGGTCTGACCAGTGAGACATAAAGCGGTACCAGCACTTCTCGCCATCTTGAATCTACCCCTCTTTTCTTGCTGCCTAAGGCTGCCTTGGCCTATTTTGTCATCTGCAGCAGAGTTCTGGCAGATCCTTAAGTGCTTTGCCACGAGATCCTTCCACAGGTCCCACTGCTGAGCCAGGTAACACCCATTCTGTACCCAGGCACTGGGGTTTCCTGCTAAGGATCCTGCAGATCCTTCCTTTTCTCAGCAATGAACTGCATCTCGCTAGGTAGCATCGAAGTCTTCTGGTTATTGAGCTTATATTCTAATAATTCCCATAAGCCTGGTGCCATCTGCAAACGATGATTTTCCCTTTCTGTCCCCTCACATAAGATCATTTAGGGAGATGTGGAAGAGTCCTGGGCCCAAGGCAGATATTTGAGGTACCCCTCTGAATATTTCACCCCATGGAGATGTAGCTCTATGAAGGACTACACAGTGGGTGGAATTGTATACCGATTCTCTCTCTCTGTGTGTGTTCTTTTCATATTTTGTTTTTTTCCTTTTTGCCTAAAAAAAGGTTCAAAGAAGGAATTAAGCATTTCTGCATTTGCCGTTTCATTCACCGTATTCATCCATGCATGGAATCCTTCCCAGTCTCTCTAGAAACTAGAAAAAATTAACAGAGTTGGAAGGGACCTTGTAGGTCATCTAGTCCAACCCCCCACCCAAACAGGAGACTGCATATCATTTCTGACTGATGGCCGTCCAGTCTCTTCTTGAAACCCCCCCCCCCCAAGTGATGAAGCTCCCACCGCTTCTGTTCCGTTGGCTGCTTGTTCTCACTGTCAGGAAATTTCTCCTTATTTGTAGGTTGAATCCCTCCTTGATTAGTTTCCATCCCTTGCCTTCATTTGGAAACTTCTTTAACACTATACCCAGTTTTATTGTTTGTTTTTGTAGAACAGCTTCCTCAATGTTGGGATCCTGTTGAAAAATCTCTTTCATGCTCTGGTCTTGATTCTGTAGACATTGGTGTTAATCCAGTTCCTGGTTTGGAAATCTCTTTGTGCTGTTCTTCTTCTGTAGTAGCTTTTGAAGTTGGAGTCCTCTTGAAGTTCTGGGTTTCTTTTTTCTGAAGCTGCAGTAGAAGAACTTTCCAAATAACATCCTATGTCTCAGGATAAAATGGATATCTGTGAACAGCAACAAGTGGTCAAAGGAAGATCAAATCTGTTCCTGAAGAGTGGGTCCTCAAGCACTGAAAACACTCATTCAACAAAAATGATGTGACCATATTCAAGAAGTGTCCGCTGGCGATGTCAAAAACACCAGAACATTTATCATTCAAAAGTGAATCTAAAGTGGTCTAAAAGGCAGCTCAAATTTAACCAACACTAGTCTTAAATAGGAAAAAAGAATCTAAAACTGTATATGATGGACATTGAAGGCGAATGAGATGGAGGATGAAATGATCAGTGAAAGTGCAACTACAAGCAAAAAAGTCTAAGGTTGAAAACATGGTCCAAAAACA
>NC_080549.1:31858573-31889037 GCF_028640845.1 Ahaetulla prasina
TCCCCATTCCGTCCCCACTCCTGGGGGAAGGATATTGAAAAATCTCCATTCCCAATCCACTCTGGGGACAGCCAGAGGTGGTATTTGCCGGTTCTTCGAACTGCTCAAAATTTCCGCTACCGGTTCTCTGAACTGCTTGAAATTTCCGCTACCGGTTCTCTGAACTGCTTGAAATTTCCACTACCAGAACCTGTCAGAACCTGCTGGATTTCACCCCTGGTCTGAGACATCATGAATCTCTTGACAAGGACTTTTCCTGGCCAAATCCTCTGAATTAAGGAGGTCCTTGCATTTTTTCTCCTCCTCTGCTGCTCACTCACCTCAGTTCTCGGCTCCCCCTTCTGTCCCCATTAGAAACTTTGGAAATTGTTTTGACTTGGTTTGTGCCTTTTCTGGTGTGTAAGCCAAAAAAAAAAGGGGGGGAGGTTTTAAGATCTGTAGATTCTTTTGTGGTACTTATAGATTATGTAATGCTAAATACTGAAAGGAAAAAGTCATTAATTTGCACTTAGCTCTTAAATGTAGTTAAGACCGAAGAAGCGAATCAAATCCCTTAAGAATATAGTGGAGATGTAGGTAGGATCTCCTGATTTGTCCATTTTACTGAGCATTTCTAAAGTAACTAATAAATCATTTAAATCATTCCTGCTTTGGTTCCTGTGAGGAGAACTTGAAACTGTAGCTGTGGTAACAGAAACGGCAAAACTCAATTCATTCAAAAGTCAGGCTGGTTAAAACAAACCAAGTGCCGGGTATTTTAGTTAGTTTAATTGTAAAATTGTTTGATGATTCAAGTGAAAACCTGAGGGGGCTAATTCCCCTCTTGTCTTCCTAATTTACAGAATAAAGGTTTTGGAAGAGCAGAACCGCCATCTCCACTGCAGAGTTGCGCAGCAAGCTGGAGAGACGCAGGAGCTCCTAGGGGAGAACCAGGCACTGCGGGAACAACTGGAGAGGTGAGAAATACCCTGTTTTCCCCAAAAATATGACCTACCTTGAAAATAAGTCCTAGCCTGAAATTAGAAGGCTAATTTCTGTCTGCTCTTCTAAATTTACAGAAAAGAAACTGTCATAGTGGCTATGATTAATGAGAAGCTGGACCTTCGGGGTCAAATTGAGAGGCTCAAACAGGATAAGGTCACTTTGGCCGAGGAAAAAGAGGCGATAAGAAAGGACCTCACAGAGCGACTGAGGAGGTAAGACACGGACTTTCTCAGACCATCCATGACAAATGCACTCATTTCCTGACCTCTGTTTCAATTCAAAGCTTCATTTCTTTCATCGAGAAAGATAAAATAACATTAGAGCAGAAACATGATTCCAGGATGAAGAATCTACCCATTAAGCGATAGGAAGAATAGCTGAAAATTAGAAGGGGAGGCCACATTTAAACACTTACGACTAAATTTTATCATACTATAATAAAATCCCTAATTTTGTAAAATGAAGTTCCAAAAGAAGAAGAAAAAACCCTTAGTATATATATTGTTACTATTGTTCTTCTTAGGCACCAAATTATCAGTATTAGTACATATACTATTGATTCCAATTGATGAATATTCACATAAAATGACAGTTGATGTTTTAGGACAATTGATGGCACGGAGTGCAGCCCCTCCCCCACCCCAGCTGGCCAAATTATATTGGTTGTTTTCCAGAGAGAGATTTTCCTGGCATCAAACAGTTGTTGTTACTGCTAAGTAAGTAAGTAAGTAAGTAAGAATATTTGGTTGCTTCTCAGCATTGAGGCCTCCATGTCTCTTTCTTCCAGAGAGAAACAACGGAGGGAACGTTTCCTGGGGGAGAGAGAGCGGCGGGAATCCCAGTAAGATCCGGGAGGAGATCGCAGAAGATCTAAGGAGATCTGAGGCAGCTTCCCACAAGCTAAGGCCTTCAAGTAGCTCCTCCTCCTAGTCCTCCTCCTTTCCCCTCCCCTCCCCCTCTTCCTCCCTTCCTCTCCCCTCTCCCTCCTCCCCTCCCACTCTCCCTCCCCTCATCTCCCTCCGCCTCCCCATCCCCCTTCCTTCCCTCCCCTTCCTCCTCTCCTCCCTCTCCCCCTTCCTTTCCCTCCAGCCCCTCCACATCTCCCTCCTGCTCCCCTCCCCCTCCTCCTCCTCTTCCTTCCCCTCCTCCCCTACTTAGACAAAAGTCGCTTCAGTCAAAGCAAAGTGTAGCATAAGACAAACTTCCCAAACTTTGCTCAGCTCAAAGCAAAGTCATTGACCGTCAAGACTTGACGATGAAGACGAGGTGTGAGAAGATTGCAGTGTTGAAAAAGCTTCTACACACAGTGAAAATAAAACTCAGTGTAACACAAGAGAAGTTTCCAAACCGGGCGGTGACTTCCAAATACGTTCACATCGGATCAAGTTGAGAAGATGAAGTAGAACTACTCTATCAGCGATCAGGTGACTCGCAGGTTTCAGTCAAAGCAAAAATAGAAGTTGGGCAGGATAAAATGTGGGAAGGAAATTGCCACTCAGAGCCCAAATTTAAAAGCAAGTCTAGCTGGTGACAAATTGGAGAGCAAAAAGATGGGCCAGTCTCTCCTAAACAGCTAAGTCAAACTTCTGCTGGGAGTATTTTTGGTTGCCAAAGTTAAAAAAATATTGGCAATCAGAAACCCACTTTGAAAATTCAAAATCCGAAGCAGAATAGCAACAGCCAGAAAGCTCTTATAAAAGGCATTAGTACTTCTGCAAAACGAGAACAGGGAACAAAAGACAAATGCATTTCCTCCACTTCATCTAAAGCACAAGTGACGCCACAGAGAAGTTTGTGACTTTCCAGACAACGGTTCCTGTTGAATCCTCCCAAGAATCCATGTTGGTGGATGATTCGGAAACAGATCCAAAGGGTATGGAGGCCAAGAAAGAATGACACCACAGAAGATGGAGATCCACTGGATCCTTTTCACCAGAAGATTCCACCCCTAAGCACCGCCTTTCAGAACCAAAGGAAAGAGCGCCATCAGCCACGGGGTTTGTGATGTCTCCTCCTCATCGATCCGGTCAGGAAATGCGGGATTCTGGGAAATCCTGGACAAGGGTCCAAAGCCCCCCAGCCAGGCCTCCTTTTCCAAGCCCCCTGAGAACTCTCGGCCTTCCCATCATCTCCCGGATGGTTCTTGAGCCAGACCAGTGAATGCAGCCAAGGACCAAAAGCCTCCAGGGGAGAGGATGCGAGAGAGAGGGGGGCCACAAGGGTCTTTCTGGGGCCCTCAAGAGGAAAAAAGACGGAGGCTCCAGTGACGTCACCCTCCTGCTGGGTGCTCAAACAGAGCACTCCGTGTTAGAAGATTGTAAAAGTCAGTGAAACAGAAAATAAATCACTGTTCACTGAGCTTAGCATAATCTCTGGGTGAAAGAGGTTATCAGAATTGTGGAAGAGTGGCAGGTCTGACAGGGGGTTTGCTCTCAAGAGCGAATTTTCCTGGATTTATGACCCCACCGAATTCCACTCCTTCCAACTTCAGCACGCCCCTGTTTTTATCAGGGAAAAGGAGAGGAATGTCGCTTCTGCTCCAGAGGACTTATTAAATTGATTGATATTCCAAGCAGACGGGAATTTCACAAGCGTTCAATCTTTGATGCAGAATCAGCACGGCAAGTACCGACTCCCTTTTTGAAATTTGAAACCTTTCTTTGTCTTTGATTAATTGACTTTTAAAATGGCGTCTAAAAGTGAAAGTAAAAATTTTTTAGTACGATGAAGCAGCGTTACTTGTGGATTGTTACAAACGGAGTTTTTTTATACTGAAAGGAGGGAAGGAGAGTTATTAACTTTGAATTCCTGATTCTTTTGAAGACAGAATGGCAGCTAAACCTTTAAAGCCTTCTGGAAGAAGGGGATCTGAACCAAGTCTTGAGGAAATATTGAAAGAACAATTAAAACTTTCTGAAGATAGGCAAAAAGAGATGATGGAGAATTTTAATGCAAAATAGAGAAGATATTCTCATGGCAGTTCAAGGACTGAGTAAAAATTGAGGGATTGGAAGTGGAAATGCAACAGATCTCTCAGTCAAATAAGCATTTAGAAGACGAAATGAAAGGTGTTCAGAAAAAAGTGGATCAAAATGAAGATCAGGTTGTGATATTACAATATAAACTTATGGAAGGAGCTCTTAGAATTCGTGGTATGCGAGAAGAGCGTGAGAAGACTTAAGAAAAATTATATCAGAAGCATTGGCTGAATTTATTGAAGCGGACCCCAAGAGGTAGCTTACCAAATTGATAAAATATATAGAGTTAATTCTTGGATTGCAAGACAGAGAAAGCTTCCTCGGGACATTGTGGTTTATTTTGTGAAAAGGACTATGAGAAATCAAATTCTGCAAGTTTCATATCAGACAACTTTAAAAATTGGAGAACAGGAGTTGAAGGTGTTGAAAGAGATTCCTTCAAAGATGTTAAGAGACAGGAAGGAATTTGCTTTTTACACAAGAACTTAAAAAACATCAGATTCAATTCAGATGGGAGGTGCCAGTTGGACTGACACTATTCTATCAAGGAAGGAGATATAGAATTGACACGGTTTTAAAGGCAAAGGATTTTCTTTCTACAGTTTTGAAAGTCGAAATAGAAGTGATAGAAAACTTCAAGAGACTCAAGAAGGCGTGGTGACCCAAGAGCCTTTATTGCTGCCAGTATTAGAGGAACCACAAGAGCAAAGGGTGACAAGAGGAGCCCTTAAGCGTAAGAAGAGCAACAGTCTCAAAGTAAAAGTCAGGATCCCATTATGGAAGCTGTGGGAGGAGCTAGACGGAAGATACCGGAGGAGGAGCTTCCGTCTGCTTCAAAGCTTCAGGAGGCCAGTAATGGCAAATAGAATCTTGTCATGGAATGTTAATGGCTTGAATTCAGCTCAGAAAAGAAGGAAAATATTTCACTACTTGAAACAATTTAAAATGATGTGATTTGTTTGAGACACATATAAAATTATCAGACCAAAATATTTAATTATTTCAAAATTGGGTAACCATTTTGTTGCATCAGCTTTGGAAAAGAAGCATGGAATTGTTGTATATATCAGGAAGGATTTACCAGCTAAGCTAATTGAGGCAGATATTCAAGGAAGATTTATTGCTATTGAACTGGTGATAGATGCAAAAAGACTTTGTTGATAGGTATTTATGCACCTAATCAGCAACAAGAAAAGTTTTACAAAATGTTACATGAGAGGTTGACCCTCTGGGATTATAGTTCGTTTATTTTATTAGGAGACTGGAATGGAGTAATTGATACAAGAAGGATAAGAGAACCTCCTCCAAGAAGATACCTATACATGCAAAATTACCAAAATCCTTTTTGAAATGATGGAAGACTTTGAGTTTAGAGATATATGGAGGTTCTGAATCCAGATGAGAGATTTTACTTTTTCTGATAGGCATCAATCTTTTCACGCATTGATTTTATTTTAATTTCTAATGACTTGCTTTCTAGGGTGAAGAAACGAAGATATTTCCGAGGTGTTTAACTGACCATAGCCCAGTATGGATGGAATTATTACAAGGGAAAAAAGGTGGTAGAACATGGAGGTTGAATGAAAATCTGTTTAGATATGAGGATAATGTAACTTATTGTAAGAAACAGTTAAAAGAATTTTTTGATTTTAATATGTACAAAGGGACACCTATAGGAACTGTGTGGGAAGGGAGCAAAGGGTTTATTAGAGGATATTGATTTATTTGGACAACAGGCAAAGGAATAATAAACAAAGGCAGCGTAGATATTTGGAAGAAGAAATTCAAAGGAAGCAACAGTTATTAATTCAAAACCCACAAGATCATAAACTTAAAGAGGCTATAAAAATATTACAGAGTCAATTTAATATGTTAATGGCAGACCAGGTGGCAACGAATATACAATATGCTAAACATAATACCTTTTGTAATGCAAATAAACCTGGGAGATGGTTGGCATATAATTTAAGGAAGAAACAGAAAGCACGTGTTATACAAAAAATAGAATATAAAGGTAAAGAGATATACCAACAGGATAAAATTAAAAAGGCATTCTCAGAATTTTATACTGCACTATATGCAAAAGACAAAATATTGGATAGGGACATTTATGATTATTTGAAAGATTATAAGGTGAATATTCTAACATTAGAACAGAGGGAGGAGCTGAACCGGCCGATAGCTACTGGAGAAATAGTGGAGGCAATTAAACAATTAAAAATGGGGAAAACCCCTGGTACAGATGGTCTTACAGCAACTTATGATAAAAAAACACAGGATGAAATATTAGGCCCACTTAAAGAATTATTTAATCAGATACAATTAGGGTGGAATACCCCGTCATGGAAAACATCTTTTATTTCACTGATACCGAAAGAGGAGCAAGACTGCTCTAAACCTGGTAACTATAGGCCGATTTCACTTTTAAATAATGATTATAAGATTTTTGTAAAAATAATAGCAAATAGATTAATGTTAGTTTTACAACATAGAATTCATACTGATCAATCTGGTTTTATAAAAGGGAGGCAGATGAGGAATAATGTTAGACAGATTATTAATATATTGGAATATTTGGAAAAGAAGAATACTTCAGCGGCACTTATTTTTTTGGATGCAGAGAAAGCCTTTGATCGATTGCATTGGGATTTTTTATTTAAATTAATAGAAAAATGCAATTTGGAGACTGTTTTATTAGAATAATTAAAGCGATTTATGGAGAGCAAACAGCACAGATTATAGTAAATGGTAGTTTGACAGAAGTTATTAAGATTGCGAAAGGAACAAGACAGGGATGTCCTTATCACCATTATTGTTTGTTTTGACTCTGGAACCATTATTAGATAAAATAATAGAATTAATGAAAATAGAGGAATTAAGATTAGACAATATGAGTACAAAGTTAGAGCTTTTGCAGATGATGTAGTGGTTACGTTAACGAATCCTATAAATTCAAGTAGATTTTGTTGGAAGTAATTGATAAATATGGAAAGGTATCAGGATTTAAAATAAATCAGAATAAAACAAAAGTGATAATTAAAAATATGTCTATACAACAGAAACAAAACTAGAGGAAATGACAGGATTTGAGGTAGTAAAAAGGTTAAATATTTAGGGTCTATATTAGCTCATCGAACAAGAAACTTTATAAGAATAATTATGACTTGCTATGGCAAAAGTTCAGAATGATATGAGTCGCTGGAAGAAATTGCAGTTATCCCTATTGGGAAGGATTGCGGCTATTAAAATGAATGTGTTACCTAGATTTTTGTTTCTGTTCCAGATGATACCTATAATTAAAAGGATAAAATTTGGAAGATTGGCAGAGTGGGATTAATAAATTTATATGGCAGGGTAAAAAGGCGAGGTTAAATGAAAATAATACAGGATTCACGGGAAAGAGGTGGTTTAAGAATGCCTAACTTTAAACTATATTATGAAGTAGTAACCCTTTCAGTAATAAGTGACTGGTTTAACTTAACAGAGGAAAGAATTTTGAATATAGAAGGTTATGACTTGTTATATGGATGGCATATGCGTACTTATTTTATGGAAAAAAGTGGATAGGGCTTTTAAGAATCATGTGTTGAGAAGTGCTCTTTTATGGTCTGGAATAAATATTCCTATAAATTAGATTACAAGATTCCTATATGGGCGAGCCCTAGACATGCAATAGAGAATATAAATATAGAACAGAAACAGGAAATGATTACATATAAAGAACTTTTGTATGCTGAAGGAGGTAGATTGCAATTAAAATCATTACAGGTATTAAATGAAGAAGGGAGGAATTATACTTGGTTTCAATATGGGCAAATAAGTGCTAGATGGAAAGAAGATCAAAAAATTGGTATAATGCAAAGGGAGGAAAATTTAATAAAGCAAATTAGAAATCAGACCCAGGAGCATATAAAGAGATTGTATAATGTGTTGCTTGAAATAGATTCGGAAAAGGATTTGGTAAAGGATTGTATGATAAAATGGGCACAGAATATTCAGGAACCAATAATGTTGGAAACATGGGAGAAAATCTGGGTTAGAAATGTTAAGTTTACACAAGCACAGAATTTAAGGGAAAATTTTTATTAGATGTTTTATAGATGGCATTTAGATCCCAAAAAATTATCATGTATGTATCCTAATATCCAAGCGAAATGTTGGAGGTGTGATTGTGATGATGCTACATATTTTCATATTTGGTGGACTTGCAAGAAAATTAAGGTCTTTTGGATAAGAATTTGGTGGATTATTCAAAATGTACTGAAGAAGAAGATAAAGTTCCTGCCACAATTTTTCCTTTTGGGAATTATAATGGATTGTACAGGGATTGAGACTAAATTGATTTTGAACTTAATAACAGCAGCAAGACTGTTGATTGGACAATACTGGAAGAAAGAGATACCTACAATAGAAGAATGGATATTGAAAGTTATTAATTTGGCTGAGATGGCTAAAATCTCAGCGTTTTAAAAGACAATACGCAGGAAAGATATTTAATTGAATGGAAAAATGGATTGATTATCTACAAAACAGATATCAGATTAAGAAATATCAGATTGCCTTTGAATAATTAGAAAGTTATTTTATGTAATGGGAGGGTTGGGAGGAAAAGCTTTGGATGTGGTTATTTGGATTGGACTTTACCTTGTGATTGACCCGGGAAGCCGGGGTGGGGAGGGAGGGGGGTGTTTTGTTTTTTTTTTGGGAGGAGGGGAAAAAGGGGGAAAAATGTTTTTGTTTTTTTAAAACTCTTTCAATAAAAAAAAAAAAAAGAAAAAAGACGGAGAAGAGGATGGAAACAGGAGCTCCTCTTCCTCTCTTCTCTTCATCACGCAAGTCGGACTTTAAAAGTTTAAAAAAATATTGGCAATCAGAAGCCCACTTTGAAAATTCAAAATACGAAGCAGAATAGCAACAGCCAGAAAGCTCTTATAAAAGGCATTAGTACTTCTGCAACCCCCTTCATGGATTACTGCCTTGTCGTGGCGAAGGGGCTTGCGTAGCTCAATGAAGCTATGAGCTATGCCGTGCAGGGACACCCAAGACGGACAGGTCATAGCAGAGAGTTCTGACAAAACGTGATCCACTGGAGAAGGAAATGGCAACCCATTCCAGTATCTTTGCCACAAAAACCCCAGGGACGGTACAAAAAGGAAAAAAAGATATGATGCTGGAAGATGAGCCCCTCAGGTCGGAAGGTTTCCAATATGCTACTCGGGAAGAGCAGAGGGCTAGTACTAGTAGCGCCAGAAAGAATGAAGCAACTGGGCCAAAGCCGAAAGGACGCTCAGCTGTGGATGTGAAAGGAAAATCCGATGCTGTAAAGATTTCTCCATAGGAACTTGGAATGTAAGATCCATGAATCAAAGTAAGCTGGACGTGGTCAAACAAGAGATGACAAGATTGAACATCGACATCTTAGGAATCAGTGAACTAAAATGGACAGGAATGGGTGAATTTAATTCAGCTGACCATCAGGTATACTACTGCGGGCAAGAATCTCTCAGAAGAAATGGAGTAGCCTTCATAGTCAATAAGAGAGTAGGAAAAGCAATACTGGGATACAATCCCCAAAATGACAGAAAGATCTCAGTTCGAATCCAAGGCAAACCATTCTATATCACAGTAGTCCATGTCTATGCCCCAACTTCTGGTGCTGAAGAGGATGAAATTGACCGGTTCTATGAAGCCCTACAGAACCTTATAGAATTAACACCAAAAAAGGATGTCCTTATCATCATGGGGGATTGGAATGCTAAAGTAGGAAGCCAAAAGATAACTGGAGTAACAGGGAAGTTTGGCCTTGGAGTACAAAATGAAGCAGGGCACAGGCTGATAGAATTCTGTCAAGATAATATGATGGTCATAGCAAACACTCTTTTCCAACAACCCAAGAGACGACTCTATACATGGATATCACCAGACGGTCAACACAGAAATCAGATTGACTATGTGCTCTGCAGCCAAAGATGGAGAAGCTCTATACAGTCAGTAAAAACAAGACCAGGAGCCGACTGTGGCTCAGATCATGAGCTTCTCCTTGCAAAATTTAGGTTTAAATTGAAGAAAGTAGGGAAAAGCCCCAGGCCACTCAGGTATGAACTAAATCATATCCCTGATGAATATACAGTAGAGGTGACAAATAGATTTAAGGAATTAGATCTGATAGACAGAGTGCCTGAAGAACTATGGACAGAGGTTTGCAACATTGTTCAAGAGGTAACAACTAAAACCATCCCAATGAAAAAGAAAGGCAAGAAAGCAAATGGCTGTCTGAGGAAGCTTTGCAAATAGCTGAGGAAAGAAGGGAAGCGAAAGGCAAGGGAGAAAGAGAAAGATACACCAGGTTGAATGGAGAATTCCAGAGAATAGCTAGAAGAGATAAGAATACATTCTTAAACGAACAGTGCAAAGAAATAGAAAACAATAGAATAGGGAGGACCAGAGATCTCTTCAAGAAAATTGGAGATATGAAGGGAACATTTCATGCAAAGATGGGCATGATAAAGGACCAAAGTGGCAGGGACCTAACAGAGGCAGAAGAGATTAAGAAGAGGTGGCAAAATTACACAGAAGACCTATACAAGAACGAGCTTAACATCCCTGATAACCACAATGGGGTGGTCACTGACCTTGAGCCAGACATCCTAGAATGTGAAGTCAAATGGGCCTTAGGAAATCTGAGCAACAACAAAGCTAGTGGAGGAGACAGTATTCCAGCTGAGCTATTCAAAATCTTAAAAGACGATGCAGTAAAAGTGCTACACTCAATTTATCAGCAAATTGGGAAAATTCAGCAGTGGCCACAGGATTGGAAAAGGTCAGTTTACATTCCAATTCCAAAGAAAGGCAATGCCAAAGAACGTTCAAACTATCATACCATTGCACTCATTTCACATGCTAGTAAGGTTATGCTTAAAATCCTACAAGCTAGGCTCCTGCAGTATGTGGATCGAGAACTACCAGAAGTACAGGCAGGATTTCGAAGAGGCAGAGGAACTAGAGATCAAATTGCCAACATACGCTGGATCATGGAGAAAGCTAGGGAGTTCCAGAAAAACATCTACTTCTGCTTCATTGACTATGCTAAAGCCTTTGATTGTGTGGATCGCAACAAATTGTGGCAAGTTCTTAAAGAGATGGGTGTACCAGACCATCTTATTTATCTCTTGAGAAACCTGTACGCGGGTCAAGAAGCAACAGTGAAAACTGGACACGGAACTACAGATTGGTTCAAAATTGGGAAAGGAGTCCGGCAAGGCTGTATACTATACCTGCCTATTTAACTTATATGCAGAGCACATCATGAGAAAGGCGGGGCTGGATGAATCAAAAGTTGGAATTAAGATTGCTGGCAGAAATACCAACAACCTCAGATATGCAGATGATACCACTCTAATGGCAGAAAGCAAAGAGGAACTAAGAAGCCTCTTGATGCTGGTGAAGGAGGAGAGTGCAAAAGTTGGCTTGAACTCAACATTAAGAAAACTAAGATCATGGCATCCGGCCCTTTCAATTCCTGGCAAATAGATGGAAAAGAAATGGAGGTAGTGACAGATTTTATTTTCCTGGGCTCCAAGATCACCGCAGATGGGGATCTGCCAACAAAAGTGCGTATAGTCAAGGCTACGGTTTTCCCAGTTGCAATATATGGATGTGAAAGTTGGACCATAAGAAAGGCTGAGCGCCAAAGAATGGGGGCCTTTGAACTCTGGTGCTGGAGAAGACTCCTGCGAGTCCCTTGGACTGCAAGGCGAACAAACCAGTCAGTTCTAGAGGAGATCAACCCTGACTGCTCTTTAGAAGGCTGGATCCTGAAAATGAAACTGAAATACTTTGATAATAATACCTGGAGAAGAGCCTAATGCCTGGAGAAGAGCCTAATACCTGAAGAAGAGCCTAATACCTGGAGAAGAGCCTAATACCTGGAGAAGAGCCTAATGCCTGGAGAAGAGCCTAATACCTGGAGAAGAGCCTAATGCCTGGAGAAGAGCCTAATACCTGGAGAAGAGCCTAATACCTGGAGAAGAGCCTAATACCTGGAGAAGAGCCTAATACCTGGAGAAGAGCCGAATGCTGGGAAAGATTGAGGGCAAAAGAAGAAGGGGACGACAGAGAACGAGGTGCCTGGATGGAGTCACTGAAGCAGTAGGCATGAGTTTAAATAGATTCCAGAGGATGGTAGGGGACAGGAAGGCCTGGAGGAACGTTGTTGATGGGGTCACGATGGGTCAGACACGACTTCGCAGCTAACATCAACAACAACTTCTGCAAAACGAGAACAGGGAACAAAAGACAAATGCATTTCCTCCACTTCATCTAAAGCACAAGTGACGCCACAGAGAAGTTTGTGACTTTCCAGACAACGGTTCCTGTTGAATCCTCCCAAGAATCCATGTTGGTGGATGATTCGGAAACAGATCCAAAGGGTATGGAGGTCAAGAAAGAATGACACCACAGAAGATGGAGATCCACTGGATCCTTTTCACCAGAAGATTCCACCCCTAAGCACCGCCTTTCAGAACCAAAGGAAACAGCGCCATCAGTCACGGGGTTTGTGATGTCTCTTCCTCATTGATCCGGTCAGGAAATGAGGGATTCTGGGAAATCCTGGACAAGGGTCCAAAGCCCCCCAGCCAGGCCTCCTTTTCCAAGCCCCCTGAGAACTCTCGGCCTTCCCATCATCTCCCGGATGGTTCTTGAGCCAGACCAGTGAATGCAGCCAAGGACCAAAAGCCTCCAGGGGAGAGGATGCGAGAGAGAGGGGGGCCACAAGAGTCTTTTAGAGGCCCTCAAGAGGAAAAAAGACGGAGAAGAGCCCTTGCAGGGAGTTCCACTGACCCTCATTCCCTACGGAGGAGACTTCCATTGCGGGATTGGAAGGAGGCGGGGGCAGCAGCGGTGGGCGAGACCATCCTGGCCCCAGCATTAACTTTCTGCCAAAGCCCCCCACTTCTGCTCTGCCCCCCAAATGGGGGCTTCTCTCCCTCCTCCTCCCCTTCCTCCTCCTCCACCTTTCCTCCTCCCATTCCTTCTCCCTTCCTCCTTCCCTCCTCCCCTTTCCCTCCCTCCTCCTTTCCCTCCCCTGCCTCCTCCTCCTCCTCCCCTTTCCCTCCCTCCTCCCCCCCTCCCCTTTCCCCTCCCCCTGCCCCCATTATCATATTAAATTAACTCTGTAATATCTTTATTGCATCCTTAATTTTTTGGTCCTGCGGGTTATGTATTAATAATTGTTGTTTCTTATAAATCTCCTCTTCTAGATACCTACGCTGTCTTTGTTGCTTATTTCTCTGTCTATTGTTAATATATATTAACACACTTCTCATAAAGGCTTTGCTGGCATCCCAAAACATTTCTATCGATGTTTCCTTATTCAAATTGTAATCAAAAAATTCTTTCATCTGCTTTTTACATTGATTTACGTTATCCTGATATCTAAATAAATTTTCATTTAATCTCCATGTTCTTCTGCCTCCTTTTTCATACTGCAATTCCACCCAAACTGGGCTATGATCAGATAAACATCTTGAAAATATTTTAATTTTCTTTACCCTAGAAAGCTAATCATTAGAGGTTAATATAAAATCAATACGTGAAAAAGATTGATGCCTCTCAGAAAAAAAAGTATAGTCTCTTTCCTCCAAATTCCGCAATCTCCATAAATCTCTCAATTCAAAATGATTATAAGATTTTTGTTAAAATAATAGCAAACAGATTAATGTTAGTTTTACAACGAAGAATTCATACTGATCAATCTGGATTTATAAAAGGGAGACAGATGAGGAATAATATTAGGCAGATTGTTAACTTATTGGAATATTTAGAAAAGAAAAAATTTATATCAGCAGCATTTATCTTTTTGGATGCAGAGAAAGCTTTTGATCGATTGCATTGGGACTTTTTATTTAAATTAATAGAAAAAATGCAATTTGGAGATGGTTTTGTAAGAATAATTAGAGCAATTTATGGAGAGCAAACAGCCCAGATAATAATTAATGGTAATTTAACAGAAGCTTTTAAAATTGCGAAAGGAACAAGACAGGGATGTCCTTTATCACCATTACTGTTTATTTTAACTCTGGAGCCACTATTGGATAAAATACGAGAATCAAAGGAGACAGAATTAAAGTTAGACAACATGAATATAAAGTGAGAGCCTTTGCAGATGATTTGGTGATTACTCTAACAAATCCTATAAATTCAAGTGTATCTCTGTTGAATATAATTGATCGATATGGAAAAGTCTCAGGGTTTAAGGTAAACCAGAATAAAACAAAAGTGATAATAAAAAATATGACCAAACAACAGAAAGAAAAATTAGAGGAAATAACAGGATTTGAAATTGTAAAAAAGGTTAAATATTTAGGGGTTTATATTACACCATCAAATGTGAAATTGTATAAGAATAATTAGAATAGAATAGAATAGAATTTTTTATTGGCCAAGTGTGATTGGACACACAAGAAATTTGTCTTTGGTGCATATGCTCTCAGTGTACATAAATGAAAAGATACTTTCATCAAGGTACAACATTTACAACACAAATGATGGTCAATATATCAATATAAATCATAAGGATTGCCAGCAACAAAATTATAGTCATACAGTCATAAGTGGAAAGAGATGTTTTTGAGATTGAGGGAGCTGCAGTTTAAATCCTTTTAGGGGACTTGAGTTTGAGGCAGTTTTTCTTTTCCCTCCTGGCGTGTCAGGGAGGTTGTTAGTGTTGGTTTCAAATCAAGGCAGAGCTTTGGAAAGGTGGGAAAAGCTGCATTTATTTGGAAACAATATTTCTGTTCAAAAGACGTTTTGTACAAACACACATACGGAAGTTGGAGGGAGTTGTGGACAAAAACGCACAAACTTTAGAGGGAGGAAAAACTATGAGGCGAGGGTCCTTTGGCTGAGAATTGGGGAGGGGGTTGAGGAAGAGACGCTGCTCATACGGGGGATCTTCCTGAATTCTCAGCTTGTCTCGGAAGAGAAGAGGGATCGGGGCAGGGGCGAAATCCAGCAGGTTCTGACAGGTTCTGGAGAACCAGTAGCGGAAATTTTGAGTAGTTTGGAGAACCGGCAAGTACCACCTCTGGCTGGCCGCAGAGTGGGGTGGGAGTGGGGATTTTGCAGTATCCTTCCCCTAGGAGTGGGGAGGGAATGGGGATTTTGCAGTATCCTTCTCCTAGGAGTGGGGAGGGAATGGGGATTTTGCAGTATCCTTCCCCTAGGAGTGGGGAGGGAATGGGGATTTTGCAGTATCCTTCTCCTAGGAGTGGGGAGGGAATGGGGATTTTGCAGTATCCTTCTCCTAGGACTGGGGTGGGAATGGGGATTTTGCAGTATCCTTCTCCTAGGAGTGGGGAGGGAATGGGGATTTTGCAGTATCCTTCTCCTAGGAGTGGGGTGGGAATGGGGATTTTGCAGTATCCTTGCCTGCCACGCCCACCACGCCACGCCCACAGAACTGGTCGTAAAAGAATGTCAATTTCCCCACTGGATCGGGGGTCTTGGCTGGGCTCTGGGCGGCTTGGGGAACTCCAGTTGCGACCATTCCTGGAGAGGAGAAGACCGGCTGGAGTCCCACTCCTGCCCTTGGGATCTCGCTCGCTCACTTGGGATCTCACAAGCAGATCCCGGAGTGGGGCAGGGTCTCCAAGGATGGCCCCTCAGCTGACAGAAGCTGAAGCCCAGATAAGGTGGATCAGCCTGGAAGGGAAAATGGGATCGTCCGAAGCCTCCGAGGCGGATCCGACCTCAAGTGATCAGGAGGGATTTCCTGACCGTGAGAAATGATTAATCAATGGAGCGACCCCCCCACCTGGAATTGTGGGGGCTGCATCACTGGAGACCTTCAAGAAGAGAGCGGACAGCCGTTTGTCCGGGCTGGTCTAAGGGCTCCCGCCTTGTGGGAGGAGGTTGGACTAGAAGATCTCTAAGGTCCCTTCCAGCCTTTGAGTCTGCCTCTCCCTTCTCCCCCCAATCGAAGCCTTCCGTCCACCCAGCTCCTCCTGCCTTGGGGTGGGGGGGAGAGGCTGGGACCGGCTGTAAAAGGGAAGAAGCTGCGGGGGACTTTCCCGGCTCTGGGCTGAAGCCCCGACCCAGCTCCGCTCCTGCAGCCCTTCGGGGGGGGGGGTCTGAAAGTGGGAGAAGCCAAGGGGGAAACTCCCAGGAAGAGCCAGAGGGGAGAAGGGGGGCCTCCAGGGGAGCCTCTCCCTCCAGGGGTCGGTGGTCTAGCAGAGCCAGCCTCGAGGGGGGACTGGGACCCCCACCCACAAATGGAGGTTTCATCTCAGGGCCAGGAAAGGTGGGCATCGGTTGCCTCAGACGGTGAAGGGGAGTCTCTCTCTCTGTGTGTGTGTGTGTGAAGAGCTCCCCCCTCCCCAGGGGGCTCCCATGCAGTGGGGGACTTCAAACGGAGCCCAGGAGGAGCCCTGAAGCTCTGGCTCCACTTGGCTCTTCCGGAGGCTCGGCAGCCCCAGCCTGGACTCCCCCTGGGAACTGGAAGGCCATCTAGTCTGCCCCCTCCAGTCCAGACACCCAGAGAAAGGGAGACTCTGGCTGAGGATCATGAGGGGGACCCCAAAAGGAAGCTGGCATGAAACTGCCCCCTAAAATGCAGTCCCTCCCGCGACTGAACGGGTCCCTCTCCCCCTTCCAAGAGATGATGCTGTTAATATGGCTCTGCACTATATCCTACAACATCTTGAGTCTCCAAAGACCTATGCAAGGGTCCTTTTTGTAGACTTTAGTTCAGCATTCAATACCATCATTCCAGACATTCTTCTAACTAAGCTAAACCAGCTACAGGTACCGGAACAGACTTGTAAGTGGATCACAAGCTTCCTAACAAACAGGAAGCAGCAGGTGAAGCTAAGCAAGATCACATCAAATACCTGTACAATTAGCACAGGGGCCCCCCAAGGCTGTGTGCTCTCCCCACTTCTCTTCTCTGTATACCAATGACTGCATCTCCAATGATCCATTTGTTAAGCTACTGAAGTTAGCAGATGACACAACAGTGATTGGTCTCATTCGAGACAATGACGAATCCGCATATAGACGAGAGGTCGAACGACTAGCCTTGTGGTGCAACCAAAACAATCTGGAACTGAACACACTCAAAACCGTAGAAATGGTGGTAGATTTTAGGAAAAACCCTTCCATACTTCCACCTCTCACAATACTTGACAACACAGTATCAACAGTAGAAACCTTCAAATTTCTGGGTTCTATCATATCGCAAGATCTCAAATGGACAGCTAACATCAAAAACATCATTAAAAAAGGACAACAAAGAATGTTCTTTCTGCGCCAACTCAGTAAGCTCAAACTGCCCAAGGAGCTGCTGATCCAGTTCTACAGAGGAATTATTGAGTCTGTCATTTGCACCTCTATAACTGTCTGGTTCGGTTCTGCAACCCAACAAGAAAACACAGACTTCAGAGGATAATTAGAACTGCAGAAAATAATTGCTACCAACTTGCCTTCCATTGAGGACCTGTATACTGCACGAATCAAGAAGAGAGCCGTGAAAATATTTGCAGATCCCTCGCATCCTGGACATAAACTGTTTCAACTCCTACCCTCAAAAGCACGCTATAGAGCACTGCACCAGAACAACTAGACACAAGAACAGTTTTTCCCAAGGCCATCATCTGCTAAACAAATAATTCCCTCAACACTGTCAGACTATTTACTGAATCTGCACTACTATTAATCGTTTCATAGTTCCCATCACCAATCTCTTTCCACTTATGACTGTATGACTATAACTTGTTGCTGGCAATCCTTATGATTTATATTGATATATTGATCATCAATTGTGTTGTAAATGTTGTACCTTGATGAACGTATCTTTTCTTTTATGTACACTGAGAGCATATGCACCAAGACAAATTCCTTGTGTGTCCAATCACACTTGGCCAATAAATTCTATTCTATTCTATTCTATTCTATTCTCTCTCTCTCTGAACTATCGCTCCATCAGTCCAGGGAGACTCTGCCCGGAGACCGATGACGCTGGACAAGGGGGAATTCCCATTGGCCCTCCTGTTCTTTTTGGGCCCTCCCAATTCCTAAGTCCAAAAAACCTCCTCCTCCCAGCCCCCAGACCCACCGATTCCTCCTCTGGGCCTGGGAGCATCCGCCTCTTTCTCCCCTCTCTTTGGGGGCGTTTGTGGGGCAGCAGCATCCATGGGCTCTGCTGGGCTCCCCCTGATGTTGTTGTGGGGGGGGGTCCCAGATCCCTAAGCGGAGGGGGAAGGAGACCCCCAGAAAAGGGGAGCTGGGAGGGGCCGAAAGTGCTCCTTGGGGGAGAAAGAGGCTGGGATCCTGGGAAACCCTCCGGAGGGGAGGGGCGAGGGAGGCCCAGGCCCAGGCAATTCAGCCGGTTCTAGCGAACCAGGGAGAACCGGCTGAATAGCGCAGGCTGGTAAAGCCTGTTATTAAGAACACAAAGCCTGCAATTACTGCAGGTTCGAGCCCGGCCCAAGGTTGACTCAGCCTTCCATCCTTTATAAGGTAGGTAAAATGAGGACCCAGATTGTTGGGGGGGCAATAAGTTGACTTTGTAAAAATATACAAATAGAATGAGACTATTGCCTTATACACTGTAAGCCGCCCTGAGTCTTCGGAGAAGGGCGGGGTATAAATGTAAACAAAAAAAAAATTCCCTCCACTGCTGCAGTGGTGTCAGCTTTTCTTAGCGATGGCGGAAGATAAACACGAACGGCTAAAAGCCGGACAGGGTCCATCTTGAGGAGAAGGGCCATCCTAACCATATGCTTTAAAGGGGCAAGAAGAAGGGGCCCTGCTCTCAAGTCGGTAGACATGAATCTACCCAGCCCTCCCTTCAGTCTTCCTGGGCCTCTGCCTGGCCTTGGGTCTACCTTATGTGAGTGAGAACCATTTAGCAGTCTCTTGAACCAAAATGATATCCTGATCATCTAACAGAGGATGGGAGTTATTTAGGTACCACCCAGCTACAGTCCATGACAGAACACTTAATGTATTTTTCTTGCATTGGTCTTCATATTGTCCCTACGAGTTCACAGTAGGGGCATTTAATGGAAGATAATTATGCTGGGTACCATTGACACCAAAAACTAGATTCTGCATTTGACCAAGAATTTGGCATATTTTGAGAGTCTGTGGGGTCACCATCATGAACATCAAGGGCAGCCTCCGCATTTGTGTGGGACACTGAGGTCTGCCTCTGTCTCTGATCGCCAGCAGTCAGTAGGAATAATTGCTCAATTGATTTCCTAGAATGTGTGTCATGTTCCCTGTCAGTTGTCAAAAAACAAATTCCTCTGAATGACTTCCACGGCATTCTCTTTAATAAGATTTATTGGGACGAAAGGGAAGGAAGTTACACACATTACAGAACCACCTATTCTATGTCTGTGCATTTGGCTTTTTTTGCCTAAGGGTATTTTCTATTTTTCTCCTTTTGTATAAGGACAGATGGAAAGAATGAATGAAGCAGTTCCGCGTTATTCCTGCTGCCTGCCCCTTTGCCATCCCACCATTAGTGAACCAATTGTTTGTCCTTGTGTTTTACGGGTTGAAACTTCTAAAATTATTTTTAACATTTCTTGCAAGTCTTAGTTCATTCAGAGCCTTAGATTTCGTGACTTCATCTTTGTAGGTTCAGTTATATGCTTAGTTATGTGCCCATTTTTTTATACTTGTCCTTATTTGTCTTGAATTAGAGCAGGCATCCATTCACATCTGGAGGCCATCAGATTTGGGCAGGCTGCTCTGACTCATTATGAACAACTAATAGAGACTTAAGAGCAATGAATGAACAGGTGGCTGCCCCTGTCCAGCAATTAATGGTCGGTTCTGTCCTATTTTTTAAATATGATAACAGTAACTTCAATGTGATGGTGCATATTTAAGACACAAGAATTGTTCCTTTATCTGAGGAAAGTATTCACTATATGAGGAACAGTCTACTCTATCATATGTCTTTTTAAGTACCCTTCTTGGTAAATCAAATTGCATCCAATCCAATCCAATCCAATCAAGTTTATTACAATCAAAGACCAGAGACCGGAACAAATAAAAACACTCAAGGAATATCCAATTAAAAATTCTAGACTGAAATAATAAACAATAGATAAACTCTATATTAAAATCACAATTTGGCATCCAATGTCAGTTACACATGGCTATATTATAATATCGCTACTTAAACTGTGAGGCCCATAGTCATTAAATACAAAGGAGTTGCAATGCAAAAGGGTTTGCTACTTTAGTTGTGTAAAATAGCTATGGTGGATTATTCACGTGTTTCCCATGAATCCCCAGCGCTGCTGCAGAGATTCTAGCCACCTTTGCTGGAACCACAGTCTGTTGCTCCTTAAGCAGCCTCTGGAGCTAAGCAGTGTCGGAATGGCCAGGATGCCTCTTGGTTATTGGGTTTAAGGTATCTCCATAGAAAGAGCATCGAAGGAGTCCATGTCCAATGTCTGTCCAGGAGAGGAGGGAGGACTGGGGGAGGGAGGGGGGAGGGAGGGAGGTGGGGTGGGGGACTTGCTACCTCGTGTGCCAGGTGAGTCTGGCCGGAGCCAGATCTGGGACCCAGAACCGAGCAGCCGAATAGGCTGAGCAGTTGGGGGCCGAACAGCCCACAGGAGAGGAGGAGAGAGGAGAGCAGCCAGAAGCTGAACTGGGAGCTGAGGGGTCCCCAGGAGAGGCCTCGAGGCAGCAGAGACCCCCAGAGGCCCCAAGGCTGAGGGAGCAGGGGGGCAGAATCGGAACACAGGGCTGGGTGGAAGGTCTCGGAGGGAGGCAGAAGCTCCTGCTGCTCCAGAGCCTCTCAGGGGGAAGCAAGAGAAGGAGGAGGCCATGCCTAACATCTAGCTGCACTTTCCCTCCCCCCCACCCTCATGCATCCACCCCATACCACCCCATAGATGGCCTCTCCCACTGGTCAGACAAGCACATCCACACCACACCAGACCCAACTCTCAGCCCATAAAGAAACTGGCAAACATCCCATTCAACCCCTCTGGCTCTAAGCCTCTGGGGAGCCCCCCAAACATACTTAATCAGGCACAGGGAACTTAATCAACAGTAAGAGTCAAAGAGAGTAGGAAGGGACCTTGGAGGTCTTCTAGTCCAAGCACTGCTCCAGCAGGCTAATAGTTGAGTCTTTAAGAGAGCGGACTTCAACAAGCTAAGAGAGATCTGACAAAATGCAATTCAGAGTAGAGAAAAGTAAAGTCTTACACTTGGGTAAGAAAAACCAGAAGTACACATATAGACTGGGTGAAACCAGGTTTAATAGCAGTAACTGTGAGAGGGATCCTGGAGTCTTAGTAGACAACCTGTTAAATATGAGCCAGCAGTGTGTGGCAGCAGACAAAAAAACCAACACAATCCTAAATTGCATTAACAGAGAGATACAATCAAGATCAAGAGGAACTAATACCACTCTATAAAGCCTTAGTGAAGACCACACCTAGAATACTGCATCCAGTTTTAGTCACCACACTATATATGGGGCCTCTGTGGCTCAGACTGCTAAGACAGTCTGTTATTAACACAGCTGCTTGCAATTACTGCAGGTTCTAGTCCCACCAGGCCCAAGGTTGACTCAGCCTTCCATCCTTTATAAGGTAGGTAAAATGAGGACCCAGATTGTTGGGGGGGCAATAAGTTGACTTTGTAAATATACAAATAGAATGAGACTATTGCCTTACACACTGTAAGCTACCCTGAGTCTTCGGAGAAGGGCGGGATATAAATGTAAATAAATTTTTTAAAAAAGGTTTGAATTGATTTGGCGCGTGAATGTAACGGGAGTTGCCTGCTTCGCATTCCATACAGAAGATTGACAGAGGGAGAACATCAGAAGTGAAACAACAAATGGCCAAGGAAGAAAAGGACTTTGGACTATGACTGTTTGAACTTTGGAGGGAGGAGGGTTCAAGAGAGGAAATACTTTTGCACAGTTATAATTACTTTCAGTTCTGGCTTTGCTTTCCTTGCAATCTGACGTGTTTAGTAAAAATTACCAATCTCTTCAAACTGATGGAGTTGGGTCTTTATTTTCTTAAACATTGATTGGAGGCAAGCTGACACAGTGATGCGATTAGTGCAATGTTTTAGGGCAGCAGTCAAGGGTCTCATTTAAACAAATAACATAATTGGACTTCCGGTGGTTTCGTTTTCCCCGAGAAGGACGCCTGGAATGGCGTCCCGAACTGAGATTCTGTAAAAGCTGGTGAAACAGCGGGAGAACGGCTGTTAGCCAGCTTCAAAGCTTTTCTCTGGGTGAAAGAGAATTAGCCAGAGCGGCTGGAGAGCAGAAGATTGCCCCAGGGGCTCTGCTTTCTTATGCAGAGTCTCGGAGGGCTGCCTGCATAACCCAGCCCCCTCCAGACTCGGCTCGATCCTGTTAATTAAGCAGGACAAGAGGAAAACGCCCACCTCTGCTCAATTGATTCCGTTTTGAATAACTTCAAGCAGACGGGGACAAATACAAGCGATCGATTACTGGGGAAGCAAGAAGAGAGCTGACTTCTACTCCTTTTTAAAAGGGGAAAACTTTTTCTCACTTGAACTTAGTGAAGGAAGAAATGGCGTCTGAAAGGAAGTGGATTGGAGGCTGCTTGTGAGAGAAAGCGGTTCGTCTTCGTGGATTTTAGCTGAATAGAAGCTTTCCAGAGGAGGCAAGGTGAAAGTTTTTATTTTACAACTTTAATTGGAGACTTTTTGAGACTTTGAGATTTACTAATTTTAATTAGAGACTTTACTTAAATTAAAATGGCTTCTAAGCCACCAAAGCTCCCATGACGAGAAGGGGTCTGAAACTAATTTAGAAGATATATTAAAGGAACAGAACAGAGTTTCTGAAGAGCGATTTAAAGAAATTATGAATAATATTCATGGTGTGAAGGATCAACTTAGGGAAGAAATTAAAGAGACTAATAAAAATTAGAAGATTTATTGATGGTTTTCAAGGTTTGGCAAAAATTTGGAAGTAATGGAGGATAAAGTGGAAGTAATTAGTCAAGCAAATCAGTTTTGGATAATAAAGTTGGAGCTTCAAAATAAAGTGGATAAAATGAGGATCATGTGGTGGTATTGCAATATAGAGCATTGGAGAAGGCTTTGAGAATTAGGGTCTTCAAGACCGAAAGGAAGAAGACCTTAAAAAGTTATATCAGAAGCCGTAGCTGAAATGTTAGGCATGGACCCTCGAAGTTGATTTTCAAATTGATAAGGCATACAGGGTTAATTCTTGGGTAGCGAGGCAGAAAAAGCTCCCAAGAGATATTGTAATTTATTTTTTAACTTCTACAATAAGAAATCAGATTTTGCAAGCTACATACCAAAAGAAATTGCAAATAGCAGAACAGGAGGTGTTGGTTTTGAAAGAGATCCCTGCTAAAATGTTAAAGGATAGAAGGGATTTTAGGTTTTTTACACAAGAGCTTAAGAAGCATCAGATTCAATATAGATGGGAGGTTCCAATTGGTTTAACAGTATTTTTTCAAGGCAGGAGATATCGAATTGATACTGAACTGAAAGCAAAAGATTTTCTTTTTAATGTATTGAAAGTGGATGTAGAAACAGTGGATAAAAGTCTTCAAGAGAAACAGAGTGGGGAAGCTGAAACTGCACCTGTGATATCAGTCCCTCAAGAACAATCTCAGGAACAAAGAGTGACAAGGGGAGCTATTAGGCGTAAGGAGATGGAGGAACGACTTCAAAGACAAGAACGGGATTCTACTACTGAAGCTGTGGGAGGAGCCAAGCCGAAGAGTGAGGGTCTTCAGCTAATTGCTCAGAAGCTTCAAGAGGCCAGAGATGGCAAATAAATTTTTGACATGGAATGTTAATGGTTTAAATTCAGCACAGAAAAGAAAAATATTCCATTATTTGAAACAATTTAAAAATGATGTGATATGTTTGCAAGAGACACATATAAAATTATCAGATCAGAAATATTTGATTAATTCGAAATTAGGTAAACATTTTGTTTCTTCTGCTCAATAAGAAAAATGGTATAGTTATATATTTGAAAAATATATCAAGTAAATTAATTGAAACGGACATTCAAGGAAGATATATTGCTATTGAATTGATTTTAGAAGGAAAAAAGACACTTGTGATTGGCATATATGCACCTAATCAACAACAAGAAAAATTTTATAAATTGTTACATGAAAAATTGACTTTTTGGGACTATAAAACATTTATTATATTAGGGGATTGGAATGGTGTAATGGACATTAGAAAAGATAAAGAACTCTTTCTAAGAAAATTCCTATGCATGCAAAATTGCCTAAATCTTTTTTTGATTTGATGGAAGATTTTGAGTTGAAAGATATATGGAGAAGGCAGAATTTTGATGATAGAGATTATACTTATTTTTCGGATAGGCATCAATCTTTTTCACGTATTGATTTTATATTAATTACCAATGACTTGCTTTCTAGGGTTAGGAAAACAAAGATATTTCCAAGGTGTTTAACTGATCATAGTCCGGTATGGATGGAGTTGCAATATGAAGGTGGAAGAAGATCATGGAGAATAAATGAAAATTTGTTTAGATATGAGGATAATGTAAATCAATGTAAAAACAAATGAAAGAATTTTTGATTATAATTTGGGAAAGGAACTTGATAGAAATGGTGTGGGACGCGAGCAAGGCCTTTATGAGAGGAAACTTGATATATATTAATAGTAGACAGAGGAGAAAACTACAAAACAGCGTAGATTTAGAAGAGGAAATTCAGAGGAAACAACAATTATTGGTACATAATCCACATGATTTAAAAACTATTGAGGCGATAAAGATATTACAGAGTCAATTTAATATGTTAATGGCAGATCAGGTGGCAACCAATATACAATATGCTAAACATAATACTTTTTGTAATGCCAATAAATCAGGAGGTGGTTGGCTTATATGTTAAGGAAAAGACAGAAAGCACGTACTATTGAAGGAATTGAATACAAGGGTAAATGCGATTTCAACAGGATAAAATTAAAAAGCTTTCTTGGAATATTATACAAATTTATATGCCAGAGATACAATATTGAATATGGATATTGATAAATATTTGAAAGAATATAAGGTTAAAGGTTTAACTAATGAACAAAGGAAGAGTTGAATCGGCCTATAACTTGAGGAAATTATTTGGGTAATAAAGCAATTAAAATAGAAATCCCGGGCACAGATGGACTTACAGCAATATATTATAAAAGTTACAGGATGAGATAGTTGGTCCACTTATGGAGTTATTCAATCAGATATTGAGGGGAGGAGGAGTACCACCATCATGGAGGACTACTTTTATTTCATTGATACCAAAAGAGGATCAGGATTGTACTAAGCCTGGGAATTATAGACCAATTTCTCTCTTGAATAATGATTATAAGATTTTTGCAAAAATAATGGCAAATAGGTTAATGGAAATTGTACAACAAAGGATCCACACTGACCAGTCTGGTTTTATAAAAGGGAGACAAATGAGGAATAACGTTAGGCAGATAGTGAATATATTGGAATACTTGGAAAAGAAAAATCAGATTCCGGCAGCGTTTATATTTTTGGATGCAGAGAAAGCTTTTGATCGTTTGCATTGGGAATTTTTATTTAAATTAACAGACAAAATGCAATTTGGAAATGGTTTTATACGAATACTTAGGGCAATTTATGGAGAGCAAACAGCTCAGATAATAATTAATGGTAGTTTGACAGATAGTTTTAAAATTGCGAAAGGAACAAGGCAGGGGTGTCCTTTATCACCTTTATTGTTTATTTTATCTTTGGAACCTTTATTGGATAAGATAAGAGAGTTAAGGGAGATAGAGGGTATTAGAATTAGAAGATATGAATATAAAGTCAGAGCATTTGCAGATGATTTGGTTGTTATGTTGACTCAGCCTATAAATTCGAGTGTATATTTGTTGGAAGTAATTAATCAATATGGAAGGGTCTCAGGGTTTAAAGTGAATCAAAATAAAACAAAAGTGTTAACCAAAAATATGATTAAGAACCAGAAAGAAAACTAGAGGAAATAACAGGATTTGAAATTGTAAAAAGGTTAAATATTTAGGAGTCTTTCTTACATCATCAAATGGAAAATTGTATAAGAATAATTATGATTATGGAAAAAATTCAGAAGGAAATGAATACTTGGAAAAATTACAATTATCTTTGTTAGGAGAATAGCAGCTATAAAATGAATGTATTGCCTAAATTCTTGTTCTTGTTTCAGATGATACCAATAATTAAGAAAGATAAAAATTTGGATGAATGGCAGATTGGAATTAATAAATTTATATGGGAAGGAAAAAGCGAGAGTCAAAATGAAAATAATGCAAGATACACGGAAAGAGGAGGATTAAAATGCCTAATTTAAAATTGTATTATGAAGCAGTTGTTCTTCGGTATTAAGTGATTGGTTTAATTTGACGGAGGAAAGGATTTTGAATATAGAAGGTTATGATTTATTATATGGTTGGCATGCATATTTATTGTATGATAAGAAAGTAGATAAAGCTTTTAAGAATCATGTGTTGAGAATTTCTCTTCGTGTCTGGAAAAATATTATTATAAGTTAAATTACAAAATTCCTATATGGGCATGTCCTAGGCACGCAGTAGAGAATATAAATATAGAACAGGAACAAGAAATGATTACTTATAAAGATCTTTTATACAATGAGAGAAATTTACAACTAAAATCTTTGGTTACATTAAAAGAAGAAGGGAGGAATTATACTTGGTTTCAATATGGACAGTTAAAGGCTAGATGGAAAGAAGATCAGAAAATTGGTATCATTCAAAATGAAGAAAATTTGGTTAAACAAATTAGAAATCAAACTCAGGGGCATATAAAGAGATTGTATACTGTGTTGATAGAAATAGATTCTGAAAGAGATTTAATAAAGGATTGTATGATAAAATGGGCACAGAATATTCAAGAACCAATAATGTTGGAAACATGGGAAAAATTTGGGTTAGAAATGTTAAATTTACACAAGCGCAGAATTTAAGGAAAATTTTTATAAGATGTTTTATAGATGGCATTTAGATCCTAAGAAATTATCATGTATGTATCCAGATATGCAAGCGAAATGTTGGAGATGTAATTGTGATGATGCTACATATTTTCATGTATGGTGGACTTGTAAGAAAATTAAGTCTTTCTGGATAAGAATCTGGTGGATTATGCAGAATGTTTTGAAGAAGAAGATAAAGTTCCTACCGCAATTTTTCCTTTTGGGAATAACAACGGACTGTACAGTGATTGAGACTAAGTTGATTTTGAACTTAATAACAGCAGCACGACTGTTGATTGGACAATATTGGAAGAAAAAAGAATTACCCACAATAGAAGAATGGATATTGAAAGTTTCCAATTTGGCTGAGATGGCTAAAATCTCAGCCTTCTTGAAAGATAGTACTCAAGAAAAATATTTAAATGAATGGAAGAACTGGATTGATTATATTCAAAATAGATATCAGATTAAGAAATTTCGGATTGCTTTTGAATGAAGGATGTTATTTTGATTTTAATGGAAGAAGTCAGGTTATGTGAGAGAAAGATTATAATTGTGTTAGATTTTAAAAATTTAATGTATGACTGTTTTGTTTAAGGAACTATACCTTGTGTTTGCTCCGGGAAGTCCGGGGGAGGGGGTTTAGGAGGAGGGGAGGGGGAAAAAATTTAATTGTTGTAAAACTATTTTAATAAAAAAAAAAAATAACATAACATAATAAGAGAGTTGGAAGGGACCTTGGAGGTCTTCTAGTCCAACCCCCTGCCCAGGCAGGAAACCCTACACCATTTCAGACAAATGGCTAGCCAACATTTTCTTAAAAATTTCCAGTGTTGGAGCATTCACAACTTCTGCAGGCAAGTTGTTCCACTTATTGATTGTTCTAACTGTCAGGAAATTTCTCCTTAGTTCTAAGTTGCTTTTTTCCTTGATCAGTTTCCACCCATTGCTTCTTATTCTACCCTCAGGTGCTTTGGAGAATAGTTTGACTCCCTCTTCTTTGTGGCAACCCCGAGATATTGGAACACTGCTATCATGTCTCCCCTAGTCCTTCTTTTTTTATTAAACTAGACATACCCAGTTCCTGCAACTGTTCTTCATATCTTTTAGCCTCCAGTCCCTTAATTATCTTTGTTGCTCTTCTCTGCACTCTTTCCAGGGTCTCAATATGTTTTTTACATCGTGGCGACCAAAACTGAATGCAATATTCCAAGTGTGGCCTTATCAAGGCCTTATAAAGTGGTATTAACACTTCACGTGATCTTGATTCTATCCCTCTGTTGATGCAGCCCAGAACTGTGTTGGCTTTTTTGGCAGCTGCTGCACACTGCTGGCTCATATCTAAATGGTTGTCCACTAGGACTCCAAGATCCCTCTCACATCCCTCTCAAATACATTAGAGAGCCACCAAATGCAGCAAGGTTGTCCCATCCTATTTTGAAAGAACTGGGAGCACATATAAGATGTAATGGTAGAGCCAATTTGATCCAGTGGTTAAGGCACCAGGCTAGAAAACAAGAGAGCAAGTTCCCGCCTTAGCCATAAAAGCCAGCTGGGTGACTTTGAGCCAGTCGCTCCCTCTCAGTCTGACTCACCTCACAGGGTTGTTGTTTTTTTGTGTGTGTGGGGGGAAATACAGGTAGTCATCGACTTACAACGGTTCACTTAGTGACCATTCAAACTTACAACGTCACCGAAAAAAGTGACTTATGACCATTTTTCACACTTGCGACCGTTGCTGAATTCTTACGATCATGTGACCAAAATTTGAATGCTTAGGCTTAGAATAACTTTATTTTCACTTTAGATGTAGACTAACTGGCATACATTAAAATGAAATTTCGTTGCATTCAGCTCTCAAAGGGTCACCAGCCCATAAACATGGCAAACAAACAAACAAACAAATAAATATTATGCACATACCCACATCTATTATATGACACAATTGCTTGACAACTGGTTCCTATTTATGACAGTTGCAGTGTCCCCAGATCATGTGAACACACCTTTTGCCATCTTCTGACAAGCAAAGTCTATGGGGAAGCCTGATTCACTCAACAACCGGGTTACTCATCTAACAACTGCAAGGATTCATTTCACAAAGCTGGCAGAAAAAAGTCATAAAATGGGGAAAAACTCACTTAACAAATGTCTTGCTTAGCAACATAAATTTTGGGCTCCGTTGTGGTCATAAGTCGAGGACTACCGGTAGGAGGAGGAAATCTCAAAGGTGCTTTTTCAAAAAGGCAACTGGACTGTTTTTCTCCTTGAAGGAGAAAAAGAAGAGGTTTCGCTTCCCATCCAAGAAGCTTCACAACACAACAACGTACGTGCACACTTTCAACCTAAGACTACCCTAAGGCAGAAGCTTGCCCACCCCAAGGATAAAACACCTGGGCACAAACTGAGCAATGTGATATAGGCAATCCAATGCAGGGAGATTTCTGCAGATCTGTGCATTGATGAAATGAAACAACCACTTCACAAGCGCCTGGCACAACCTAGGAGATCAGATCCATCAGGACAGGATTCAGCAGTCTGTCTGCATTGGAAAAACTAGGTCGAAGACTTCCGGTTTGGCACCGTAGGTGATGGCGGTGATCTTTACGATCACCAACCTCTGGATTATGTGGAATCGCTAGGACAGTTTAAATCTGCTGTCCAGCGGTTCGAAAAACCCTCTTTTCGGGAGAAGAAAAGATGGTGAGCTGAGGGCAGAGGTTGAATTTCCCTAAAGCCCCTGAGAAAAAAGGGGTTTGAAGGGTTAAGTTCCCTCCAGCAACCCGAAGTGCTCCAGATCTGAGGATTTTTCTGCTTTGGCGGAACCAATCACCACGACCAAACACCGAGATTTATTTTGGACAATAAAGGATTATACCGGACAGAACGAAAGTGGGAGAACTTTATGCAAGTAGCCAAGCCAATTCCCCGATACTTTGTAACAAGTTTGAAAACAGCAAGAAAATGGAGGCGAATTGTTAACAAGTTAAGGAGTGGAAAGCGAAAGTGATACTTTCAGCGTTTGCCCTTGGTAAATTGCATGTTATTTGCTACTTCAACTCTTTAACTCTTTGCTGCCTAGAATCTAGGGGAGATTTTCTTTTTAAATATTGCTTTAAAAGACTGTGTTTCTCAGAGGTTAAGAAGATTTAAAGTGAATATTAAGTTGGAAATAAATAAATAATTTTATAGAAGATGGCAGCCAAACAATTAAAGTCTACTGTAACAAAGGGCTCTGGAATTTCATCAGCTGGTGCCTCTCCAGCTCATACAGCAGAGACTAGAACATTGAATTTAGAGGTGGTACAAGAGAACTTAAAAGACTTTATGCAAGAAAAATTTAAAGTAATAACTGATGAGATGCTGAAATGAAAGAGCAGATATCAGAAATTCAAGTGGGAAATAAAGAAGTGACATACTGGGTTCTGAAAAATCTTGAATGGCACTTTGAAAATCAATACATTATTGCAAGATC